>NC_134271.1:148669425-148969425 GCF_031893055.1 Leptodactylus fuscus
GACTTCTGTGCTGGCATCTGGGTCCTCACGCTTCATTAACCGCCGGGATGCCAGATTACATAACGGAGGTTTCAGAGATGCTGCCGCCGTTCACAAGATGACCTCACTAATAATGCCATCCGCGCCCACTGAGACGCTCAGAAATAGCTCTGCGCTCAGAGCCATGGGGGAGTCAGAGGGACTGTAGAGCTAGGATCCTATAAAGGGCCACATACCTTCATGGGGCCCCAAAATATCCATAAGGTCTAACCATGGAAGCACAAAGTATTTTAGAAATAATAAAAGATTTTCCTATGTGAAAATAATTCTCTGACTACGACTACAGAGATCTCTGAGTCCCCTGAGTGAATGAAGTGCTGGCTACCATGGCACCTCCGTTAGGGTTGAGCAATCGGGTTCGGAAAAGATTTGATCCCAATCGGCAATCGAACAAATTTCACGATCGGGATTGGCTGGAAAATGATCGGAAATTGGATTTTGAAATCTGAAGATCGGCTCAATCCTAAAAGTGACTTTTCCCATAGAGAAGCATTGACTAGGGTTGAGCGATCGGGATCGGGAAAGGTCGGATCCCGATGGGCGATCGAGCAAATTCCACGATCGGGATCAGCTGGAAAATGATCGGAAATCGGACTTTAAAATCGATCCTGAAATCTCGGCTCAACCCTAATCTTCGGAAAAGATCGGCTCCTGATCGGCGATCGAGCAAATTTCACGATCAGGTTCGGCTGGAAAATGATTGGAAATCGGATTTTGAAATCTCAAGATCGACTCGACCCTAAAAGTGACTTTCTCAAAGAGAAGCATTGACTAGGGTTGAGCGATCGGGATCAGGAAAGATCAGATCGGAAATCGGACGTTAAAATTAATCCTGAAATCTCAAGATTGACTCAACCCTAATCTTCGGAAAAGATCGGATCCCAATTGGCGATCGAGCAAATTTCTTGATCGGAATCATCTGGAAAATGACCGGAAATTGGATTTTGAAATCTCAAGATCGGCTCATCCATAAAAGTGGCTTGTCCTATAGAGAAGCATTGACCAGGGTTGAGCGATTGGGAAAGATCGGATCCAAATTTCACGATCACAATCAGGATCGACTGGAAAATGATCGGAAATTGGATTTTAAAATCGATCCTGAAATCTCAAGATCGGCTCAACCCTAATCTCCGTCAGTCCCATAGAAGTCTATAGAAATGTGATTTCTATTCACACGGAGAACGCCGTTGGGTTGAGTGATCAGGATTGGGAAAGATGGGATCCCGATCGGCAATCGAGCAAATTTTCTCGATCAGGATCAGCTGGAAAATGATCGAAAATCAGATTTTGAAACCCCAACATCTGCTCAACCCAACAATATATATAACTAGCATTCACCTGTGACTTCGTCGGCGGGTCGCGGTTGGGGACAATGTTGACAACGATGTTGTGGCGCTGGGGGACCCCCGGTGACTCACAAATCCCTCTTTTGCGCTGGCCCCTCTTGCACTGTAGTACGTACCAAAACTTGTCTTGCGCAGACCCGAAAACCCTCCTCCATGTCCTCCCTGCTCCAAATTCATGTGCACCCCACTGTCCCCCCTAATCCCTCTCCCCAAAGGCTGCACACATGCCCCTCCACCTCTAGCGGGGCCAGAGCTTGCTCCGGGTGGCGGGTAAGAGATGGAAGTTGGCGGCGTTGGGAGACAGAGATACCTAATATGTATTTAATAATTTTAGCAGCCCTGGCTGGCTCTATAGTCCGCCCAGACCCAGCCATGCACCAATAGAAAGTGTGTGGCCAGACCAGCGCTGACGGAATGCCAGCTTGTACAGCAGAGCCGTAGGGTTCTTTGGAGGGTGACAGTGGTGATTTGGGGTGAGTGACCCACATTTAAAGTAGCCTATCCTTCCTTCCTGGACAATATGTGTGTGTGTGAAATTTCTACAAAATCCATTCAGCCGGCTGTGATTAAGGAACAAACATCCAAACACACATACTTTCACCTTTATAATATTAGTAGGATATACAATTAGGGTTGAGCGATCGGGAAAGATGGGATCCCGATTGGCGATCCAGCAAATTTCACGATCGGGATCCGCTGGAAAATGATTGGAAATCGAATTTTATAATCGGTCCTGAAATCTCAAGATCGGCTAAACCCTACCAGAGACATGTTTGTCCTATATCCCCAATCACCCTAGTGTCAGTAAGCTGATAAAAAGGCAACATAAAATGTCATTGCGTAATAGAAATATGGAACCCCTTGTGCTGTCCCTGTTAGGGGGGGGGCACCAGTTCAGGCAATCACAAGACCAATTTCTTAAAAATCCTCTCTTCGTTACAATTTGTATCTTTATTAGTAGCAATTTCTTAGCGGCTTTACCGTATTCACCTCATTTTGGGCCCCTCAGCATTCCTCGTGTTGTTTATCCGCCTCACTACCTGCAGAGATGTTCAGCTGTGTCAATGGAACGCGGTGACCCACCTCCCCACCGCTGCGGCACATCAAAGCAGCACCGCGTCCACCAGGGTCACAGGTCTCCGAAATGCCACCACGGGGGACTCTTGTCCACCTCCAATTAAAACTTACAAGGAACAAAAAACAAAATAAGACACAACGTGAGGTCAGATAACGCAGAGTATTAGACGGGGAGGAAATAGAAATTCATTAAAAGCAGATTTCAGCCCTACGAAGCCCCAAATAACCGATACTAAGCCTAAGCTCTTACACCTAAAATCAGAGTTGAATGTCCTTAAAAGTCGATATGGCCACCATTACAGCGCCCCCACTCCGTTTACTTATGTTAGGATCATGTATCAGAATATGGATCCTCTACAAGGTAGCGAGATCTTTGCCACAGGTCATGATCTGCAGAATATTCTCAGGTCTGGTCAGTAAATTTAGTAATATAGTGAGATGGTCAGAAACGGGGCCAAGGGTCTACATTAGGCGAGCTGTCTGGATGTAGGCCTAGAGGGCTAGCAGTCTGGCCAGAGGACTAGTCAGAGATGTAGTCAAAGGTCAGAGCCAGGAATAGAACAACAGGTACCTCACAATGCCACACTTAGCTGGTAACAATCCTAAACAGCCTTTCCACCTAATTTATAGGGATTCTACCATTAAAATCGAATTTTTTGTTGTTGACACGTAGGAATAGCCATAAGAAAGGCTATTCATCTCCTACCTTTAGATGTCTTCTCCACGCCGCTGTCTTCGGTAGAAATCTCGGTTTTTGTCAGTATGCAAATGAGTTCTCTTGCAGCACTGGGGGCGGGCCCCAGCGTTTAAACAGCACTGGGGGCGTCCCCAATGCTGCGAGAGAACTCTCCAGCGCCGCCTCCATCTTCTTCAGGAACGGCCTCTTCACGCGTCTTCTTCCGGTGCTGGGGGGTCAAACTTCTAGGTCTCGGGCAGAGCTGCCGACTGCGCATGCCCGTGGCCACAAGAAAAATGGCCACTTACACAGTAAGTAAGTGGACATTTTCTTGTTGTCTGTGGGCATGCGCAGTCGGCTCTGCCCAAGGCCCAACGCCTAGTTTGATCCCCAGCGTCGGGAAGAAGACGCGTGAAGAGGCCGTTTCTGAAGAAGATGGAGGCAGCACTGGAGAGTTCTCTCGCAGCATTGGGGACGCCCCCAGTGCTGTTTAAACGCTGGGGCCCGCCCTCAGTGCTGCAAGAGAACTCATTTGCATACTGACAAAAACCGAGATTTCTACCGAACTGTAGCGCGGAGAAGACATCTAAAGGTAGGAGACGAATAGCCTTTCTTAAGGCTATTCCTATGTGTCAACAACAAAGGGGCACTAACATGAGGCATGGCGGGAGGATTCCCTCTATATATGCCATTGATATCCTCAGATACCATTGCTTAAGGAACAGACATGATTACTGACCATGGCCACTGCTGTCCACCCTACTGCTCTGTCCGATCTCATGCCTCTACCTCGTCCCAGCCACATTTCCCAACCTGTCTCATGCCGGGTCCTGGTGCACAATGACTCTCTGATGTAGTGTGAACCACAGTTAGTCTTCCTCCGGCCAATCTCCTCCTGTCCTTGTTTATTTAAGGAACCCTCGCTATATCTCCTTGCCTGAGCAATAGGTTCCACATAGCGCCAAGGTGTTTTTTCTGTCTTCTACTTTGGTTTTGGCTTGAGTAGTTCCCCAACATTGTTTCAGCTGTCTGCCTTGACCTTCAGCCTGATCCTCATTTTTCTGGTATTCCACCTGTCCTTGTACTGAAATAACTCTGCCCACCCCTGACCTTGGCCTGCTGACTACGCCTTCGTTTGGAGTGTCCTGTTATCGCTAGCAGATAACAGATACTGCTCAAAATGCAATGACCTGGTGATCAACTGGCGCAGTCCAGACTCCTATATAATGGTTAAAGGGGCAATATCAGGATATCCCTTAGGTTCTATGCTTAAAGGGATCCTATCATTGGATACCATTTTTTTCTCAATAACATGTCAGAATAGCCTTAAGAAAGGCTATTCATCTCCTACCTTTAGATGTCTTCCCTGCGCTGCAGTTCGGTAGAAAACCGGGTTTTCTTTGGTATGCAAATGAGTTCTCTCGTAGCACTGGGGGCGGGCCCCAGTGCTCAAACAGCACTGGGGGTGTCCCCAATGCTGCAAGAGAATTCTCCAGTGATGCCTCCATCTTCTTCAGGAACACGCCTCTCTGCGCATCTTCTTCCGTTCTTGGTTTTTAATTATCTAGGCCTCGGGCAGAGCCGACTGCGCACGCTTGGGCCACAAGAAAATTGCCGCTTACAATGTAAGCGCCCATTTTCTTGTGGCCCGGGCATGTACAGTCGGCCTAAAGAATTGAAAACTCAAGACGGAAGTAGGCACACAGAGAGGCACGTTCCTGAAGAAGATGGAGGCGTCGCTGAAGAATTCTCTTGCAGCATTGGGGACGCCCCCAATGCTGTTTGAGCACTGGGCCCCGCCTACAGTGCTGCGAGAGAGCTCAATTGCATACCAAAGAAAACCCAGTTTTCTACCAAACGGCGGCGTGGAGAAGACATCTAAAGGTAGGAGACGAATAGCATTTCTTAAGGCTATTCAAAAGTGTTATCGAGAAAAAAAGGGTATCCAATGATAGGATCCCTTTAAGTTTAGCTCCAAGCCAGAATTGTTGCAACATGGAGGATCTACATCTTCCTGGTAGGCCTCCGTATCAGTAGCTCAACACTTATGTGGATCCAAAATAACAGGGCTGCTAGTTCAGGCCCTGTTTACGACCTGGAACTGTAGTAGGAGAGGACTTGTGCCAAGTAGTAAACTGGGCAAGGTGGAGGGCAGGAACACAGTGGCAAGGTGGATAACAACTCAAACTCCTGAATAGCAATGGTCTGCCCATATCACTGTGAATGATTTGCCAAGAAATTTGGTTCCAACATTGTCGATTGGCCTGAAGTTGCAGTCATGAAAAGTAAGAGGACCCAAAGAGAAAGAAGGTTAGGAACCGAGAGGTGGACTCTGGTGATCCCATCATGAAGACGCCAGTAGGGAGTAGCATAAGTCACCACAATCCAGCTCCAGTCTTGACATCGGTGACTGTAGAAAGTTTTTGACTTTATATTAGCAGGATTGACCTTTGATTTCTATTTAAGTTTTTTAGAATTTTAGAAAAGTTTCCTGTAATTTTACATTTTTGAAATGTGTCCTGCAAAGACATGATGGGCTATGTCCTGTGTTCACTGCCGTACATGGGTAAAAGAATCAGAAGAATTTTATACTAGTTGACCCCATGAAAAACCAATTCAGCTAACATCTGGAAATCCTTTTAAATAAGTCACAAGTGATATAAAGAGCTGCATGACGAGACAATCTACGGTAGACATGAGATCGGAGTAAACAGCAGGTGGTGAATATGATTCTATTCAGACTCCGTCACCTCTCCTCTGCTGGAAGAAGAGACCAGACTAGAAGTGACAGGTTCTGATGAGATTTAGGGGACCGCGATGGGGTCTGGAACACGCCACCTGAGCTCCTGGTAAAACTCATCTAAACTTACTAAGACAATAGAAGAAAATGACTTCGGAAACCCAAAAAGTTGAAGAAGTTTCTTGAGGAACAGATGAATATTGGAATGTTTAGTCTCGGAAGTTACGATCTGGAGGTCAAGAATGAGAAGATGGAGGCCAACAAGCTAGGGTTGGACAATATTACAGTGGGACCGTAGAATATTTTGGCATATTGTTTAGTACCTAGAAAATAATGGGCAGCAGTTAATGATGGAACAGCTTTGGGGTCCTACATGCAACCCCATGTGGACAGCCATCGGTGGGTTTTTCTAGACGTCACATTTGGCCTCCTTGGCTTTGACGCTGTGGTATGATGGCTCTAGTGCTCTCTTATCGAGGCCATGAAGAACTTTGGTCTAAGAAGCTTACAATTCCTTATGACAGGGTTGTCTACCTACTGGGCAGAATCTCTACCAAGCTATAGCATGCCAAACTGTACGTCTAGATGGCACGGTAAAATAATGTAAAGATCTGTCACCGGTGCCCTGCTCATTATCACTCCTGATGAGTAATCGGTGGTGTTAGGACATTAACCCCCGTCCTCCCACATAGAAGTCACACGGCCTCCGGCAGAAGAAGCTGATAAAGAAAGGGGAGGGGGTAAAATATGTCAGCTCAAGATCATCATAGTCTGTCAGTGCACAGGAACACGGTGCTTCTACTGTTCTTAATGTCACAGGTCAGTGCAGGCCACGAGAATGACATTAGCCACCAGAGAGCTGATTGGTGGCCTCAATATGCCAAAAGTACAGACCTCAGTGGTAACAACAATCAACAACATGCCGGACGGGCCGGTGGTGGCTTCATGACTGAGAGATACTGTCAAAGATACCGTCTACTAGATGTGATTGATAACATGGATCTGACTGGGAACATCCGGGACCGACATACAGATGTGTGTGATGTCACCAATATCCACAGATATATGATAACCTCCATTACCAAACACAATCTGATTGATAGTCCTGCTATCTATCTATCTATCTATCTATCTATCTATCTCCTATCTATCTATCTATCTATCTATCTATCTATCTATCTATCTCCTATCTATCTATCTATCTATCTATCTATCTCCTATCTATCTATCTATCTATCTATCTATCTATCTATCTATCTCCTATCTATCTATCTATCTATGATTCTATTTATTTACATATACAAAAAAATTCAGACAGCACATCTCAATGTGAACAGGTGCAAGCTACTGCGGTCTATCTATCTATCTATCTATCTATCTATCTATCTATCTCCTATCTATCTATCTATCTATCTATCTATCTCCTATCTATCTATCTATCTATCTATCTATGATTCTATTTATCTACATATACAAAAAAATTCAGACAGCACATCCCAATGTGAACAGGTGCAAGCTACTGCGGTCTATCTATCTATCTATCTATCTATCTATCTATCTATCTATCTATCTCCTATCTATCTATCTATCTATCTATCTATCTATCTATCTATCTCCTATCTATCTATCTATCTATCTATCTATCTATCTATCTATCTCCTATCTATCTATCTATCTCCTATCTATCTATCTATCTATCTATCTATCTATCTATCTCCTATCTATCTATCTATCTATCTATCATCTATCTATCTATCTATCTATCTATCTATCTACTATCTATCTATCTATCTCCTATCTATCTATCTATCTCCTATCTATCTATCTATCTATCTATCTATCTCCTATCTATCTATCTATCTCCTATCTCTCTATCTATCTATCTATCTATCTATCTATCTATCTCCTATCTATCTATCTATCTATCTATCTATCTATCTATCTATCTATCTATCTATCTCTCTCTCTCTCTCTCTCTCTCTCTCTCCTATCTATCTATCTATCTATCTATCTATCTCCTATCTATCTATCTATCTATCTATCTATCTATCTATCTATCTATCTATCTCTCCGTGGTTCTATGTATCTGTCTGTTTAGCTTAGTGTTATAAATACCCATTGCTCTCCTAACCCCGGCCCTTTCACCTGTCACCGGGCACTTGATATCGTGCAGCCGTATGATGCGGGGACAGGATGAGAATATTACATTTACATTTGGCAGCCAGTGGGAATCCCTGCACCCAGCCCGAATCTCTGGTTCAGACTGTCCAAGGGCAGAGCGGCAGCTGGTTCAGACCGCCTGTGTAATGTGCCAATTCTTATCAGTGCCATCTCTTCGAGGCAGATGAATGTTCTGCGACTGCCCATTAGCAACCACAAGCCACTCAGCGTGACAACCACTGCGCTTCCCTCCGCCACAAACCTGAATCTTAATATTCACTTTTCTTTTCTTGTCCCAAATGGCCCGAAGAGCTGACACTCCACCCTAAGCACGCTTAATGCAGCCACACGCCTGTCATTTGCATGTCAATGGCGGTTTCATTTAAAAAAAAAAAAAGGGTAAAGCATAAAAAATTTGATGTTTTTACCCCCAGAGAAATTTCTGTTGTTTTTTTTTTCCGAAAAAATGTATGTTTTTTTGCATTTCTGAACATGTGTTGAAATGTATTACTGTTATTTACCCAGCTGCACTGATGCTACGGGGAGGTCTGTCCACGCTCTACATCTGCACAAAGCCAGGAGGCAAATGAGCTGCGGAGGAAGAGGTGGGGGGGGGGGGGTGCAGAGTCAACATGAGGGTCAACATTTTTGGTAACGGCAGTAAATATTCTATTAGGGAGGGAAGATCTGTCTCGTAGATATGTAAAAGGAAGTTTGCAATCTTGTATCTCCACATCTTAGAAAATATAAGAATGACTTAAAGGGGAACTCCACTTTTAGCTATCCTCCCACATGTGGGTAAATGACTGCGACTGACAGAGTTGACAATGGTCTAAGGATGTCCACTAAAGCAAACTGGCCAATATTTAGAAAATGCTTCCTGGAGTACAAACATACTGTGGTGTGTCTTGTAGACATGCTCCCATTTCGGAGACCTTGCCCCCATAACCTAGCGCTAACACCCAAATGTGAGTTTGGAAGTTTGGAAGCCGGGTCTAGAAAAGGTTAATGGAAGACGTCTGTCTGCAAAGGTCCAGGAGCATTCTAAGGCACCTGGGAAATTTTGACAAATCATTTTGGAATTCGGTTGCTCAGCCAATTTTCTGGGAGCCTCTTGAAAATTTTTGGAAAAGTTGGCAAGTTTGGAATAAAGTTGACAGGTTCTGATGACATAGATAAGAAAGGTTCATGGGGGTGCTTTGGAGATTTGTCAAGTTATGTTGGACTTCAGGTAGCCTCCCGTTTCTTGGGTAAGTTCCCAGATGTTCTGGACGAGAACATCTCTAAATTTGACGTGGTTTGATGACGCAGCCATGGGTCATTGAGGATTTCTTTTTGCTAAATTTTAAGAGGATTCTGGGGCACCCAGTTGGAGTCCAGTTGGTCTTGCATCTTTTTTCGGGAACCTCCTCAATGTTCCCAACAACAGTTGACAAGAATGCACTAAAGTTGACAGTGTCTGATGACGCAGAGACACCCGGGAGAGGTTCATGGAGGATATCTTTCCACTAAGTTCCAGGAGGGTTCAACGACGCTAGAAAATTTCTCAATTCTCTTTGGAATTCAGTTTAGTTCCTCATTTTAGGGAGCCTCCCGAACGAGTTGGCAACTAATCACTAAAGATAACGGCTCAATGATGCAGCCATGCCTAGGGAACGTTCATGGAGGGCATCGTATTGCAAAGTTTCAGGAGGGTTCTAGGGCTTCATGAAAATGTGTCAACTCTTTTAAGACTTCAGTTGATCTCCCCTTTATTGGGAGACTCGTGTATTTTTGGTAGAGTTGGCAAGTATGCACTAAGGTTGGCAAGACACGGCCATACCTAGAAATGGTTCATGGAGGATATCTTTCTGCAAAGTTCCAGGAAGATTCTGGGGCATTGGGTGCTATTTTTTGGGGAACTTTCCGAATGTTCTAGAAGAGATTACAAGTATACACCAAAGTCAACACGGTCTCTGTATTTGTTAACTGGTTAGGATGGTGGACTTCAGCCAATGTCATCTTGAATAGAGATGAGCGAACAGTAAAATGTCCGAGGTTTGATATTCGTTTCGAGTAGCCCCTCAATATTTGACTACTCGAATCGAATATCGAACCCTATTATAGTCTATGGGGGGAAAATGCTCGTTTCAGGGGTAGGTAACGTTCGATCAAATTATACTTACCAAGTCCACGAGTGAGGGTCGGGCTGGATCCTCCGAGAAGTCTTCTCCGTGCAGTGTCCCCGCGGCATCTTCCGGCTCTGAATTCACTCTGCCAGGCATCGGGCCTGGGCAGAGCCGACTGCGCATGCCCACACTACAAGCGATGCCTGGCAGAGTGAATGAAGAGCCGGAAGACGCCGCGGGGAAGCTGCACGGAGAAGACTTCTAAAGGTAGGAGAAGAACCAGCGCTGATTGGCCGACTGTATAGCATTCAGCCAATCAATGCTGGTTCTGCATCGAACTTTTACATTCGAATAGCGAGTGGTACTCGATTGAGTACGAGTATTTCGAATACCATAGTTTTCGATCGAATACCTACTCGATCGAATACTACTCGCTTATCTCTAATCTTGACATGTCTCAATGGTATATCAGAAGATAATTCAAAGTGGACAGTCCCTTTAACCCCTTCCTGCTCTATGCCGTACTATTACGTCACACTGAGCATATAGTTAACGCTCAGCGCCATGATAATAAAGCTCATTATACAACCGGGACCTGGGACTGGCTACAGGAATCGGAAAGCGCCCCAACTCTAGCATCTTATTAGCGAATGTGGCATCTGTGTGGTTAGGGGGTGAGAGCGCCCCCTTTTCACGTAGCTGCCTGCCCAATTTCTAATGGAGAGTCTATGTACAATGTACTGCAATACAGATGTATTGCAGTATATTGTACAGGGGATCAAGCAAAAAATAAAAAACCCCACAAAACTATCCAAAAATAATGTTATTTATTCTGTATGGCAAAAGCATAAAAAAACAAACAGTAATGTGCAAAGGAATTTATTTCGGTCACCTCGCATCTCTCAAAAAATAGTAACAATAAAAACTACAACTTGTCCCACAAAAAGAGAACCCTCATGTAGCTCTGTCAGCAAAAATGAAAAAAAAAAAAATTGTTTCTTTCCACAAAATGGTGTTTTATTTATCAAACTGATATAAATATGGTATCCCTGTAATCGGAATGACCCGCCGGAAAAAGTCGCCATGTTATTTTTAATGCAGAGTGAATGTCAGGAAAAAATAAAATAGAAAATTGTAAAAAAAAATTAAGACTGACTCTCTAAGAACGTTAAAAAAACAACACGTTCCATCTACCCCCAAAATGATGCCAACTAAAAATACAACTCCTTTCGCAAAGAATAAACCCTCATATGGCTATGAAGCCTTAACGCCCAAACCACCCTTTGTCATTAAAGGGTTAAAGGGGTTGTCCTCCTCCTAAGACCGTGATGACGAACCTATGGAGCGGGTACCACAGGTGGCACTCAGAGCCCTCTCTTTGGGCAATCATCTGTGGAGTAGATTATACTGTGTGGAGGCCACTGTGGAGCAGATTGTACTGTGTGGAGGCCACTGTGGAGCAGATTGTACTGTGTGGAGGCCATTGTGGAGCAGATTGTACTGTGTGAGGGGCCACTGTGGAGCAGATTATACTGTGTGAGGGGCCACTGTGCAGCAGATTATACTGTGTGGAGGCCACTGTGCAGCAGATTATACTGTGTGGAGGCCACTGTGGAGCAGATTATACTGTGTGAGGGGCCACTGTGCAGCAGATTATACTGTGTGGAGGCCACTGTGCAGCAGATTATACTGTGTGGAGGCCACTGTGGAGCAGATTATACTGTGTGAGGGGCCACTGTGCAGCAGATTATACTGTGTGGAGGCCACTGTGCAGCAGATTACACTGTGTGGAGGCCACTGTGCAGCAGATTACACTGTGTGGAGGCCACTGTGGAGCAGATTGTACTGTGTGGGGCCACTGTGGAGCAGATTATACTGTGTAAGGGGCCACTGTGCAGCAGATTATACTGTGTGGAGGCCACTGTGGAGCAGATTGTACTGTGTGGGGGTCACTGTGCAGCAGATTATACTGTGTGGAGGCCACTGTGCAGCAGATTATACTGTGTGGAGGCCACTGTGGAGCAGATTGTACTGTGGGGCCACTGTGGAGCAGATTATACTGTGTGGAGGCCACTGTGGAGCAGATTGTACTGTGGGGCCACTGTGGAGCAGATTATACTGTGTAAGGGGCCACTGTGGAGCAGATTGTACTGTGTGGGGGCCACTGTGAAGCAGTTTGTACTGTGTGGGGGTCACAGTGGAGCAGAAAGCTCTATAAAGCCTCATTCACATGACCGTATTTTGCAGGTCTGTAATTGTCTCCAATAGTGGATCCGCACATTATTAAGGTTAAATTGGCCTGTTGAAACTTTGTGATAAATTAGTGGGTTTTGGGTTGCAGTTTGGGCACTCGGTCTCTAAAAGGTTCATCATCACGGTCCTAAGACAATCTCTTTTCTTAGAAAAATCCTACAACAATAAGCTGATCACATTGTAAACTGTGGAGTCTGGAAATAAGTATTCAATTCTCATACAGCGCCCCCGCAGGGGATATGAAGTATTACACAGGTCGCATTTAAATCAATGGGTGTAATATCATAACATTATATTAGGGAGCTATCCTGATGTCTGTAACGTCGCTCCAGTGTGGAGTTAGCGGCGCGGGTAGGTATGGGTTAATAGCAGATGTTGCCAGATAATGAAGGATGTGTGATGAATACAGAAGGAATCACCCAGAGGGGATTCTGATAGAAGATGGTCCACAAAAGAAAATGAGGAATTAAGGAATAAATGAGGATGGAGACGAGCGAGGAGCGAAGCGAGGGATGATCCGAAGAAAAGGAAGATAAATATAGAAATAAGGACAACAAGAAATGGGGGGGAGGGGGCAGACAATTGTAGAATGGAGGAGAGAAAGAATTGAATGTGACACAGGAGAGGAGGAAGACGAGGAGACAGGCATTGGAAGGGACACAGGCAGGGTGGGGATGGGGCGAGGGGGAAGGGAGCTTGTTTTGGAATTGACCCCAGACTGTGATGGACTTTACATGCGGCCAAACTTTTTTTTTTTTTTATCTGGCACCAAAAATCCAGGGGGGCAGGAGGAGGGCCCCGGGTGCCCCCCAGGGAAGGAGGAGTTTGTCCCCAAAGCAGCTCCAGTTTCAACAAGTGCTTCTATCCTGAGAAGGAGATACACACACCGGACGCTATTTAAAGAAGAAATACTCAGGTCACTTTTATTTGGGAGATTTCTCTTTTTTTTTTTCAGTAATTTTATTTGAGGGCCACCGACTTCCCATCTATAAATTCCACAGGACGTGGGAGGAAGATGGGTAGAGGGGTAAGTACTCCATATGATGGTATGTGTCTGCGGAACAGTATGGGGACCGGATAGAATAGTGTTTACACTGTGGATAGATGATTGATAGATAGATAGATAGATAGATAGATAGATAGATAGATGATAGCTAGATAGATAGATAGATAGATAGATAGATGATAGATAGATAGATAGATAGATAGATAGATAGATGATAGCTAGATAGATAGATAGGAGATAGATGATAGATAGATAGATAGATAGATAGATAGATAGATAGATAGATAGGAGATAGATAGATAGATAGATAGATAGATAGATAGGAGATAGATAGATAGATAGATAGATAGGAGATAGATAGGAGATAGATAGATAGATAGATAGATAGATAGATAGATAGATAGATAGATAGGAGATAGATAGATAGATAGTAGATAGATAGATAGATAGTAGATAGATAGATAGATAGATAGATAGATAGATGATAGATAGATAGATAGATAGATAGATAGATAGATGATAGATAGATAGATAGATAGATAGGAGATAGATAGATAGATAGATAGTAGATAGATAGATAGATAGTAGATAGATAGATAGATAGATAGATAGATGATAGATAGATAGATAGATAGATAGATAGATAGATGATAGATAGATAGATAGATAGATAGATAGATAGATAGATAGATATTAGATCTATAGAGAATTGTAGCCTTCTTTATAATAATAATAATAATAATAATAATATTTTAGGATGAAATAACCTGCAGCATTGCTGTTTGCTGTTGTGTTCAGGGCTGAAGTGTCCGGTCATTAGGATGAATGTCGGTATCTGTGTGTGCAGAATAGACCTCGACAAACAGGCAGAAAGACAGACATTGTGCATTGGAATGTCTATTCTTGAGTCAGATGTAGTGTAGGAGACTTATGGCCACTGATCATAGACTCATATATGGATATAGAATTCCATCTTTATTACTGCTAATGTCTCATATATTTCAAAATTATTCCTGAATTTTATAGCACTCCCAACAACTTGACTCACCTGACTCCATCTAGCCTGACCTGAATCTGGTTAAACAGCACAGTCATTACATTAATTATCATATTCTGATCTTGACCTATATTCTATTCTACTCTATTCTATTATTCTAGTCTATTCTACACCAGAGCTGCACTCACTATTCCACTATTCTGCTGGTACAGTCACTGTGTACATACATTACATTACTTATCCTGTATTATACTCCAGAGCTGCGCTCACTATTCTGCTGGTACAGTCACTGTGTACATACATTACATTACTTATCCTGTATTATACTCCAGAGCTGCACTCACTATTCTGCTGGTACAATCACTGTGTACATACATTACATTACTTATCCTGTATTATACCCCAGAGCTGCGCTCACTATTCTGCTGGTACAGTCACTGTGTACATACATTACATTACTTATCTTGTATTATACTCCAGAGCTGTGCTCACTATTCTGCTGGTACAGTCACTGTGTACATACATTACATTACTTATCCTGTATTATACTCCAGAGCTGCGCTCACTATTCTGCTGGTGCAGTCACTGTGTACATACATTACATTACTTATCCTGTATTATACTCCAGAGCTGCAGTCACTATTCTGCTGGCACAGTCACTGTGTACATACATTACATTACCTGTCTTGTATTATACTCCAGAGCTGCGCTCACTATTCTGCTGGAGCAGTCACTGTGTACATACATTACATTACATTACTTATCCTGTATTATACTCCAGAGCTGCACTCACTATTCCACTATTCTGCTGGTACAGTCACTGTGTACATACATTACATTACTTATCCTGTATTATACTCCAGAGCTGCGCTCACTATTCTGCTGGTGCAGTCACTGTGTACATACATTACATTACTTATCCTGTATTATACTCCAGAGCTGCGCTCACTATTCTGCTGGTGCAGTCACTGTGTACATACATTACTTATCCTGTATTATACTCCAGAGCTGCGCTCACTATACTGCTGATGCAGTCACTGTGTACATACATTACATTACTTATCCTGTATTATACCCCAGAGCTGCACTCACTATTCTGCTGGTACAGTCACTGTGTACATACATTACATTACTTATTCTGTACTGATCCTGAGTTACATCCTGTATTATACTGCATACCTGTACTTACTTTTCTACTGGCTTCAGAGCTGAAATCTCCCATCATTCCTTGATTGTTAAGGGTCTCATTTCTGATCATCTGCATTCTGGGAAGTTTTGCACCTTACTACTTCCTTCCTGCCCCTATCTTACTTTATAGAAGTTCAGCTAATTTGTTGTAATGTCTGGGACCAACAGAAATGTGTACTATGTATAGTATATAATAAGGGATGAGCAATCGGGATTGGAAAAGATCGGATTCCGATCGGCGATCGAGTAAATTTCACGATCTTGATCGGAATTCCGATCCCGATCTTTTCCAGCGGGATCGAGGCCAGAGGTTATCTCAACATCGGCCCAACCCTAACAGTGACTTTTCCCATAGAGAAGCATTGACTAGGGTGGCGATCAGGATCGGAAAAGATCGTATTCAAATCGGCGATCGAGCAAATTTCATGAAAAGGATCGGGATCGGTTGGAAAACGATCGGAAATCGGATTTTAAAATCGATCCTGAAGTCTCAAGATTGGCTCAACCCTATATATAATAGAACTATGTTCTTTTGCAAGTCACCCTCACTTCTGGGCCAAATCCTGACTGGTGACAACCCAGCCTTGTATAGTCAGTTCTTGGAGGTTATCGTCATTTCTGTGTTTTTGGTTTTCCACCTGAGGATTGACCACAGGTTCTCAATGAGATTGAGATCCTGGAAGTTTCCTGGCTATGGGCCCAAATATTTAAATGTTTTTTTTTTACTGACCCATTTCGTTCTCGTTTTTGCCTTGTAACATGGAGCTTCATGATGGTGTGGGAAGCCTTCATCACTGCCAAATGTCTCCTTGATGGTCAGGAGTAGTTGCTCCCAACTATTCTTTATGCATGGCAAATCTGTGAGTGAACCCCTTCCTTTGAATGATGAGCCATCCCACACATGAATGGTGTATTCTCTTCTGTTGGCCTGGTACAAGACTCATGGTGGTGCTCACCTTTTCTTCTCTGGACAGTCCTTGTTCCAGATAGCCCCAATAGTCTGGTGGGGGCTTCATCAGAGGTGGTAACTTTACCCCAAACCTCTGCAGTCCAATCCTTGTACTTCCTTCAGAATGTCAGTCTTTCCTTGATGTTTTTCTTGGACAGAAGTGGCTTCTGGAAGAATGACTGTCTGGAGAAGAAACGTTGATCGATACCTAGAGTCCTATGTCATGCCAACAGAAAAGCCTCCTGAGACCATTCATGTGTGGGGTAGCTTTTTACAGTCACAGTCTTGCCTAAGTACACCACCATGAATAAAGAATGGTATCTAAACATCCTCCAAGATAACTTCTCCCAAGTACCAACCACCCAGTAGACATTTGGTGGTGGACAATGCTTTCTCCAGCATGATGTTGCACCATGATAGAAGGCAAAAGGGATACCTAAGTGTCTCGGTGAACAAAACGTTGGGTCCATGGCCAGGAAACTACTCAGATCACAATTCTATTGAGAACCTGTGGTCAATCCTCAAAACGAAGGTGGACAAATAAGTATGAATAGTTGTCGACATTCAGGATTTGACTCGAAATCTTCAAAAATAAGGATCAACCCTGGACATATTGATTCTTGGCATAAACTTGGTGTATTTGTCAATAAAAAGTGTAAAAACATCTGAAATGCTCATAATTGTAACCATAGAATCATCTGCTAAGAATCAACATCGCTGAAGCAGCAAACTTTGTGAATCCCAAAAATTGTGTCAGTCTCGAAACTTTTGGCCACGTCGTTAGACAGTTCAGTGGTTAATACTTGACATCTGCTCAGCAGAAATAACTCCTGTCTCCTCCCAATGGCCGGATGCCCAACCAGCCTGGATGAAGACAAAAGCAACTTTATGGGTTATGTAATTTATGGCTCTTCTGAAGAAGACCTTCACAAGTATATCATGTGTGACCACCATGACTGCTTTCAGTAGTTCACAGAAGAAAAATCATCAAAACGCTACATAGTTGAGGCTCATCGGTGTACATAGGACATATATGAAGGATATGCTGTAAATATCTGGTAGGTGAGAACCTCTTCAATGTCTAAACCAAGTGGCCGGATGGTGCTCCAAGCTTCGTTCAACTTCATTCATATTTTACGTCACTCCATTGACAACTGGTCGGCCCATCGAATACGAGTTGCCAATCTCACAACTCCTGAGACTGGAAGTTCATCAAATATACCTAGTGCTTGGAAATAGTGGTCTACCAAAGGTTGGACCTACAACAGCCAGATATTAATGGCATACACTATCGTTACGTCGTCTATGTATCTGGTAGAACATCCCACTTTAATGACCAGTGCTGTCGTTTAGGGTTCACAATAAAACTTTAAGTTGGCCAACAGCTCCAGGCAGTTGTCCTTTGCCTATCTTCACACTTCTCGGCAATTTTAACACCTGGAAGGTCATGCTGGAAGGGGTAGTAAGAATGTATGGGTAGATATAGGGTCATGATGTAGAGGTCACCAGGTCTAACCATACTACCCGTATTATACTCCGCTCACACAGTAAGCGTCTTCCTTCTTGATATTCTGGTAGTTCTAAAATACACAGAGGTGATCATGTTTTTCTCACGACCGATCCCACCACCTCAGACTATTTAATTCAGTAGTTATGTTCTCACAGAAAATGTTGGAGTTAGAACCGGAGGATGGAGGAGTGGCCTGACCTCAGGGCATGAACTAGAGGTGCGATTGTTCACCCAGGAGATGGGAGAGATTTCCAAGAGACTTAAAATAGCTAAACTAAATAACAGATGTACAACTAGCAAAAATTACAGATGTTGTATACAGTAACACATACCATGCTGGTATAACCTGGGTATCTCCTGTATATAATTATATATGTACAGCTGGTATAACCTGGGTATCTCCTGTATATAATTATATATGTACAGCAGGTATAACCTGGGTATACACTGTATATAATTCTATATGTACAGCCGGTATAACTTGGGTATCTCCTGTATATAATTCTATATGTACAGCCAGTATAACCTGGGTATATACTGTATATAATTATATATGTACAGCCGGTATAACCTGGGTATATACTGTATAAAATTATATATGTACAGCTGGTATAACCTGGGTATCTCCTGTATATAATTATATATGTACAGCCGGTATAACCTGGGTATATACTGTATATAATTATATATGTACAGCTGGTATAACCTGGGTATCTCCTGTATATAATTATATATGTACAGCCAGTATAACCTGGGTATCTCCTGTATATAATTATATATGTACAGCTGGTATAACCTGGGTATCTCCTGTATATAATTATATATGTACAGCTGGTATAACCTGGGTATCTCCTGTATATAATTATATATTTACAGCTGGTATAACCTGGGTATCTCCTGTATATAATTATATATGTACAGCCGGTATAACCTGGGCATATACTGTATATAATTATATATGTACAGCTGGTATAACCTGGGTATATACTGTATATAATTATATATGTACAGCTGGTATAACCTTGGTATCTCCTGTATATAATTATATATGTACAGATAGTATAACCTGGGTATCTCCTGTACATAATTATATATGTACAGCTAATATAACCTGGGTATATACTGTATATAATTATATATGTACAGCTGGTATAACCTGGGTATAAACTGTATATAATTATATATGTACAGCTGGTATAACCTGGGTATCTCCTGTATATAATTTTATATGTACAGCTGGTATAACCTGGGTATATACTGTATATAATTATATATGTACAGCTTGTATAACCTAGGTATACACTGTATATAATTCTATATGTACAGTTGGTATAACCTGGGTATCTCCTGTATATAATTATATATGTACAGCTGGTATAACCTGGGTATCTCCTGTATATAATTATATATGTACAGCTGGTATAACCTGGGTATCTCCTGTATATAATTATATATGTACAGCCGGTATAACCTGGGTATCTCCTGTATATAATTATATATGTACAGCCGGTATAACCTGGGTATCTCATGTATATAATTATATATGTACAGCCGGTATAACCTGGGTACCTCCTGTATATAATTATATATGTACATCTGGTATAACCTGGGAATATACTGTATATAATTATATATGTACAGCTGGTATAACCTGGGTATATACTGTATATAATTCTATATGTACAGCTGGTATAACCTGGGTATACACTGTATATAATTCTATATGTACAGTTGGTATAACCTGGGTATCTCCTGTATATAATTATATATGTACAGCTGGTATAACCTGGGTATCTCCTGCATATATAATTATATATGTACAGCTGGTATAACCTGGGTATATACTGTATATAATTATATATGTACAGCTGGTATAACCTGGGTATATACTGTATATAATTATATATGTACAGCCGGTATAACCTGGGTATATACTGTATATAATTATATATGTATAGCTGGTATAACCTGGGTATATACTGTATATAATTCTATATGTACAGCCGGTATAACCTGGGTATATACTGTATATAATTATATATGTACAGCTGGTATAACCTGGGTATCTCCTTTATATAATTATATATGTACAGCTGGTATAAGTTATATATCTAGTTTAAACTAGGTTTGTGTGTAATAAAATTTGCAATGTTCTCTTTTCTGCGCTGCCCCCATATGTCCTATGTGATGTGTATACTTCACCCCCATGTTATATTATGTGATGTTATACTGTATATTATCATTCATACCTGAAATGATATGGTGCTGGATAAATAGAAACATCTACTTCCCTCCCAGTGCGCCCTCTGCTGGTGATGCAGTTATACCGACCAGTGTTCATAAATCTTCCCCACTGTAGTTGTTTAGTTTTATCATTATATGTTATGGGGTCCTCACAGTAAATAATTGCCCCCATCCTTTATCATCTCTCTGTCTAGGAGGGCCGGGAGTACTCGCCAGCCGCGACCAATGCGGACAATGGAGGGGGCAAGAAGAAGCAGAAGGAAAAGGAAATGGATGAGCTCAAGAAGGAAGTCACTATGGTGAGAAAGACAAAAAGATCTGATGATTGATATGATATTGTCACCTACTATGTAATGTCTCTACTGTGGAGCTTTTGTATTCTGTATTATTACTGTATTATCTATGCCGCTGTAACACACGGAATGTCCCCATGGTGGGACTATTATAGGATTATTATATCTGATTATTGTACATGAATATAGTTCTGCCCCTGGTGGTTGTCTGTGGTAGTACAGTTTCTATTTGCCAACTTTCATATGGGTAATCTGCCTGTGTGTAATGTGTGTGAGCTGTTTCTACTCCATCATCATGTTATATGTGTACTCCATCTTCATGTCATGTGTGTACTCCGCCTCCATGTGATATGTGTTCTCCATGTGATATGTGTTCTACACCTCCATGTGATATGTGTACTCCATGTGATATGTGTTCTACACCTCCATGTGATATGTGTTCTACAAATCCATGTGATATGTGTTTTCCATGTGATATGTGTACTCCATGTCATATGTGTTCTACACCTCCATGTGATATGTGTTTTCCATGTAATATGTGTTCTCCATGTGATATGTGTTCTACACCTCCATGTGATATGTGTACTCCATGTGATATGTGTTCTACAAATCCATGTGATATGTGTTTTCCAAGTGATATGTGTACTCCATGTGATATGTGTTCTACACCTCCATGTGATATGTGTTTTCCATGTAATATGTGTTCTCCATGTGATATGTGTTCTACACCTCCATGTGATATGTGTTCTAAACCTCCATGTGATATGTGTTCTTCATGTGATATGTGTTCTACACCTCCATGTGATATGTGTTCTCCATGTGATATGTGTTCTACACCTCCATGTGATATGTGTTCTAAACCTCCATGTGATATGTGTTTTCCATGTGATATGTGTACTCTATGTGATATGTGTTCTACACTTCCATGCATACCTCCCAACCGTCCCGATTTCCGCGGGACATTCACGATTTGGGTAACATGTCCCGCGATCCCGGTTGGAGGGAGGTATGTCCAGAGGACGCAGATCTGAGTTGAACACATATGCGGCTGAAGCGAGGAGCTGACACAGGTCTGCTCCTCGCTTCAGCCGCATATGTGTCAGCGAGAGAGGCGCGCAGCGGCGAAGCGAGGAGCTGACCTGTGTCAGCTCCTCGCTTCAGCCGCATATGTGTCAGCGAGAGAGGTGCGCAGAGAGCGGCGAGGGAGGAGAAGGTAAGTGTAATGTGGAGGTGGAATGTGAAACTGGGGGCAGATGAAGGAGAGGATGGCATGACACTGGGGGCAGAGATGGAGAGGACGGCATGACACTGGGGGCAGAGATGGAGAGGACGGCATGACACTGGGGGCAGAGATGGAGAGGACGGCATGACACTGGGGGCAGAGATGTGGGGACATGAATCTGGGGGCAGAGATGGAGAGGACATGAATCTGGGGGCAGAGATGGAGGGGACATGAATATGGGGGCAGAGATGGAGGGGACATAAATCTGGGGACAGAGTTGGAGGGACATGAATCTGGGGGCAGAGATGGAGGGGACATGAATCTGGGGGCAGAGATGGAGGGGACATGAATCTGGGGGCAGAGATGGAGGGACATGAATCTGGGGGCAGAGATGTGGAGACATGAATCTGGGGGCAGAGATGGGGGGGACATGAATCTGGGGGCAGAGATGGAGAGGACATGAAACTGGGGGCAGAGATGGGGGGACATGAATCTGGGGGCAGAGATGTGGAGACATGAATCTGGGGGCAGAGATGGGGGATATGAATCTGGGGGCAGAGATGGAGGGACATGAATCTGGGGGCAGAGATGGAGGGGACATGAATCTGGGGGCAGAGATGGAGGGGACATGAATCTGGGGGCAGAGATGGAGGGGGGACATGAATCTGAGGGCAGAGATGGGGGACATGAATCTGGGGGCAGAGATGGAGGGGACATGAATCTGGGGGCAGAGATGGGGGGACATGAATCTGGGGGCAGAGATGGGGGGACATGAATCTGGGGGCAGAGATGGAAGGGGGACATGAAACAGGGGGCAGATGAAGGGTGTATATGAAACTGGGGGAGAGATAGAGGGGGGACATATAATTTACGGGTGACTGTAGGAGGATTATACTGTGTGTGGGCACATGAAAAATTAACGAGTGGACGGAGTCAACACAAAAGTGGGCGGGGCTAAAATTTGTGCGCCACACATTTTGTCCCTCTTTCGGTTCTTCAAAAGTTGGGAGGTATGTCCATGTGATATGTGTTTTCCATGTGATATGTGTACTCCATGTGATATGTGTTCTCCACCTCCATGTGATATGTGTATTCCACCTTCATGTGATGTGTACTCCATGTGATATGTGTATTCCACCTCCATGCGATATATGTATTCCATGTGATATGTGTACTCTGTGATATGTGTATTCCACCTCCATGTGATATATGTATTCCATGTGATATGTGTTCTCCATGTGACATGTTCTACACCTCCGTGTGATATGTGTTCTCCATGTGATATGTGTTCTACACTTCCATGTGATATGTGTTCTCCATGTGGTATGTGTTCTACGCGTGCATGTGATATGTGCTCTCCATGTGTTATTTGTTCTACGCCTGCATGTGATATGTGTACTCCATGTGATATGTGTACTCCATGTGATATGTGTACTCCATGTGATATGTGTACTCCATGTCATATATGTACCAGACCTCCATGTGATGTGTGTATTCTACCTTATATGTCTTATGCCCTTATTTAATCAATATAAATAACTGAAATGTTTTTGGCAGGACGACCATAAACTTTCTCTCGAAGAGCTGGCGAGAAAATATAACACTGACCTGACCAAGGTAAGAATAAGTATATAACGTATATCCTACTGAGGGTAACGTGTTATTTATGTGCAAGACATTCCTCCTGAGTATGGCTGAGTTATAAGGTAGGTCAGGTAAATTACATATAAATATATTTATATATATATACACACACCTTAGTCCATTCCTGCATGCTGATAAGTATATACACCTCAGTCTATTCCTGCTTATATATTAGTATATCCACCACAGTTTATTCCTGCTTGTATATACACCCCGGTCTATTACAGCTTGTATATAAGTATATACACCCCGGTCTATTACAGCTTGTTTATAAGTATATACACCCCGGTCTATTACAGCTTGTATACAAGTATATACACCCCGGTCTTTTCCGGCTCATTTATCACAATAATTTTATTACAATTTCCGCTCCATCCATAATAATCAGATGCCACCACAGAACAGCATGCGGCCTGCCGCTCAGTCAGAGCTCTGAGTGAGCCGATCACATGCCCCAATTATCTCACATTGTGTAGCGGGATGTACGGACACGTTGTCATAGCCTCAGAAGTACCGTCACATTACACACCGCATCACAGGAGAGCTCCATACATGAGCAGGGGTTCAGTGTTATGTAGTCAGCGACAAATCTAATAGCCATATCAGGGTGTAGACTGTCTGTCTATCATTGAGACTACAGAGATGGCATCATGTAAAGGGCTATAACTCCAGAGCCGTGTTTTTGGCATGTTCATATAAGACCAAGCCCATGCCGTTATCCCTAGTAGACCCTGAGATATCCCTGATTGAAGTGGAGCTGAATATACTCGCAGCTCTCACCTCTCAAAAACAAAAAGTAATAAAATTCTTTTGCACCCACAAAATACAAGGTCTCGTAAAGCTACGTGGACAAAATCTTTAAATCTTATGAAAGCAGGATTTTGCAATTTTTATGTGACCATTAGGGGGTTAAAGGAATGTTCCACTGCTTCTTATTCCTGTTCTATATATCCACTCACACACAGGGTCTAACCAACACACGTGCTGCAGAAATCCTGGCACAAGATGGCCCCAATGCCCTCACACCTCCTCCCACCACCCCGGAGTGGGTGAAGTTTTGCCGGCAGCTATTTGGTGGGTTCTCCATCTTGCTGTGGATTGGAGCTATTCTCTGCTTCCTGGCCTATGGAATTCAAATCGCCATGGAGGACGAACCCATCAATGACAATGTTAGTATCATCAATGTTATCCAAAGACACACTTTCTTCTAGATTGTCCACGACTATGTCCATGACTTGTATCTCTTCTACCTTTCCAGCTCTATTTGGGGGTGGTCTTAGCCGCTGTTGTCATTGTCACCGGATGCTTTTCTTATTACCAAGAGGCAAAAAGTTCTAAGATCATGGACTCCTTCAAGAACATGGTTCCCCAGGTAATGGACAACATAGCATCGGATTAATACTCAGCCCTTGGTGGCTTCTATTTCAAAAACGTCTACTGAAGGGTTGATGGATGGGTCTTCTGGTTTCGCCATAGTTATAGGTTGAAGCTTTGGGTCTCAATGCAAAATCTATACCTTGGCTCCCAACCATCTTCCTATGAGGCAGAGGGGGCTTCAAGAACTCGGCCCCAAGTACAAGTAGAGCCAATGCTGTATTCCTGGAGCATTTCCATATTTTGGGAGTTGTTTTGTTCAAGAAAGGGGATCGCACCTTATCATAATAGGCGATTAGTTTCTTATCGGTTGGATTCACGGTTATTGTTGGGTAGCCAACTTCAAGAACCTGTGTCTCATGTACCCCGCTTGAATGAAGCTCTATTTGAAGTCTATAGGACAGGTGAAGATAGCTGAGCTCTAAACGTTAGTCTCGTAGAGATCGAATGGACCATCACTTCATTCAATAGAGGGGCATCCATTCCCCATTCTCGTGATCAGTGGAGTACCCTGGGACCTGATTGTTATAACTTCTCTTGTGAAAGTTGTTATGGTGGACAACACCTTCTTAGTAACAGGAGAAGTATAAGTTCCTGGTTCTAGTCATGTTCTGATCTATTCAGGGCTTGCTTTGAAGTCATTGAGTGGTAGAATCAGCCACAGATTTGACACTTAGGGTGGGACCTTCCTTTCGACCACTTTTTTTTAACATTTGAAAACATTTGAGAAAAATGGACACGTTGAGTCTACATGTTATATATCTTCCTAGTCATAGACGTATCACGTAGGTTGGACTTTCTCAACTGGGAAACATACTATTGTCAGATCACATTTGCTACATGTGGGAGCTGACCCATGTAATGGTTGGCCAGCAATGAAGACCAAGTGAAAAAAAGAGTCTCATTATCCTATTAATATTATAAATGTGAAAGTTTGTGAGTTTGGATGTTTGTGGGTTTGTGTGTTTGGATGTTTGGATGTTTGTTACTCAATCACGCAAAACCCGCTCGACCGATTTAGCTGAAATTTTCCACAAACACAGTCACTACACTCGATTGCGCAATAGGCTACTTTTCGTCACAATAGCGCACATACGTTTGTGCCAGGACCCCCACAAAACCCAAACTCACACCACCATCTCTGCAATCTCACACACTTTGGACCATAGCAAGCCCCAAAATTCATATTGCCCTCTACAGCCTCGCCCCTAACCCCACACAATCACATATACATATACTTTACCACTTTGCCCCTCACCTTACCGATACGCCAGGAGGCTCTCTTTAATGCTCTGGAGCAGCCATGTTTGCCGACCCCCACCGCTCTGACAATCTGCGACACCGCCCACCCATGTCAATACCCCTAGGCGGTCTAATAAATGCAAAAAAAAGTTTAAAAAAAGTAAAAAAATATATATATATAAAAAAAGGATTAAAAATTCAAATCACCCTCCTTTCCCTAGAACACATATAGAAGTAGTTAAAAACTGTGAAACACATACATGTTAGGTATCCCCGCGTCCAAAATCGCCCACTCTACAAAGCTATACAAATATTTTTCCTGTTCGGTAAACGCCGTAGCGGGAAAAATGGTCAAAAGTGCCAAACCGCCGTTTTTTCACTGTTTTGATTCTGAGAAAAATTAGAATAAAAAGTGATCAAAGCAATAACATTTCCCGAAAATGGTAGAACTACAAAGTACACCCGGTCCCGCAAAAAAAAAAGCCCTACACATCCCCGTACACGCACGTATAAAAAAGTTACGGATGTCGGAATATGGCGACTTTTCAAAAAACAATTTTTTAACGCAGTTTTGGATTTGTTTTTAAGGGGTCAAATTGTAAATAAAACCATATAAATTTGGTATCCCCGGAATCGTACCGAAACACAGAATACAGGGGACATGTCATTTTGGTTGCACAGTGAACACCGTAAAACCAAAGCCCGTAAGAAAGTCGCAGAAATGCATTTTTTCTTCAAATCCACCCCATTCAGAATTTTTTCCCTGCTTCCCAGTACATTATATAGAATAAATAATGGCGGCATCATGAAGAAAAATGTGTCCCAGGAAAAATTAAGACCTCATATGGCTCTGGGAGCGGAGAAATATAAAAGTTATGGGGTTTAGAAGGAGGGGAGTCAAAAACGAAAATCAAAAAATGCCATCGGCGGGAAAGGGTTAACTTCAAATACTTCTGTCCCAAAGTCACTATGTAAAGTTTCTCACAACACCGTATATATAGCAGCTCAAATACAAAGTAACTGCAACACAAAAGTCTCACGTATTCTCTGAATTACAGCAAAAACAAGATACAAACTTACATTTCATATCCCATACCTTATACACAGTACGAAAACCTTACCGGCGCCTGTATATACCCACTGCTACAATCACCGCAGACGAAGTCGCGGGTACCAGCTAGTTCTACATATCAGAAAAGTGTCAAATTTGTCTGGTATCTTCTGTTCCTCTAGCAAGCTCTTGTAATTCGTGAAGGAGAGAAGCTTCAGATTAACGCCGAGGCCGTGGTGGTTGGGGACTTGGTGGAGATCAAAGGAGGAGACCGAATTCCTGCAGACATCAGGATCATCTCCTCCCATGGTTGCAAGGTACCTCAATCATATCTGTTACTCTTAGAACTTTCTAGGAATGGTTAGGACGGATATTCTGAGTCATGGAAAGTTCCATGAATGTTGGAAGGATCTCAGGTCTTTCTTCTACAAGTCACAGAAGTATTATATCTCCTGCCAGGTGGACAACTCCTCATTGACTGGAGAATCAGAGCCACAGACTCGATCCCCAGAATTCACCCATGAAAACCCTCTGGAGACCAGAAATATCTCCTTCTTCTCCACCAACTGTGTAGAAGGTAAGACTGAAGAGTCCATGGACACAACACAGATAGTTGAGAAACCAATATGACAGCCACCAATGTGGAGAACTTAGTGTCTCTGACCCGCCAAGTGTATCCAAGGAGAGAATAATAATATTGTTGTGTCCATTTGGACGACTTATCTTCTATGGGAATTAAAAACGGTTAACTAGAAAGATAATTCATGCTAGCACTATGGACAGGCAGAAGGATGAGAACAAGCTGTATTGATAATAAAGTGATCACAAACTGTCCTCTTGCAAACCTGCCAATAACTGTACTATTTCCCTGCAGTGCCCCCACAGGTGAGGTGAAGCATTACAGTGTCCATTCATAAAAAAAACCTTGAAAAACTCATACGTATCTCTATGTTTGTAGGTACTGCTCGGGGTATTGTTATAGCTACAGGAGATCGCACAGTCATGGGCCGTATTGCCACCCTGGCTTCAGGACTGGAAGTAGGCCGCACTCCTATTGCCATGGAGATCGAGCACTTTATTCATATCATCACTGGAGTGGCCGTCTTTCTCGGTGTCTCGTTTTTCATCCTTTCCCTCATCCTTGGCTACTCTTGGCTGGAAGCCGTCATATTTCTTATTGGTATCATAGTAGCCAACGTACCCGAGGGTCTTCTGGCCACAGTCACGGTGAGTTGACATCTGTGATCACTATTCTCGATCACTATTCTCATCTCGATCATTTTCTGATACTTTATTTGGCTCTCTTCATAGGTGTGCTTAACCCTCACGGCTAAGAGGATGGCTCGTAAGAATTGTCTTGTGAAGAACCTTGAAGCAGTGGAGACCTTGGGGTCCACATCGACTATCTGCTCTGATAAGACGGGAACCCTGACACAGAACCGAATGACCGTGGCTCATATGTGGTTTGACAACCAAATTCACGAGGCGGATACCACAGAGGACCAGTCAGGTTGGACATGATAACTGATGATGATGTCATCAACATTTTAGACATTCTTTGCTTGAGGACATAAGGCTATATTAGATAAGATAAGATAATCCTTTAATAGTCCCACAATGGAGAAATTTCAGTGATACAGTTTCATAGATGGTACAGTAGTATATAACAAGAGAGAAACACATACAAGCTCATGGCAGATAGAGAAATCCTAGGAATCATAGCAACTAAAAAGAAAGAAACACAGACACACGGCAGGATCATCTAGTTCTCTGTGTGAAGTTATGTTAATAATACAGCCGACTGTGGTTGGAGGACATGAGGAGGGGTCACAGCATGTAGATATAACAGCCAGAAACATTTTTGCAGAGGTGGGGGACATATGCAGCTATCATGATAACATGTGGCAGTTCCTTTGGTAGGTGGTGAGATCTCCTGCTCACAGCTGATAGTTTGATATCTTGCATCAGCACTATTGTCCTTTTAACCACAACAAATGCCCCAAATGTCCTTCATCACAAGCCCTCCTCCTCCTCCTCCTTACCACTGTGTTCTACTGCCCAAAGAAGTCTGAAGCCATCCAGGTAGACAGGGTGCTGCTCTCTTGCCAAGCTTCCATAACTCCTGGGGTAGGTGGGTGATGGTAGGTTTCCAGGCTGTAACAGAGTCCCACGTGTCCACAGTAATAGAAAGAAATACCAGTCAGCTGTAGCATCTTCACACATCAGCAATAGACGCCAAAAATCATCTCCTTGAAAAGAAGTCCGCATTTCCATATAGGTTTCTCTTCCATGCCGCATGGAGTCCATGCTGTCCTGGGGGGATGGTAATAGGCACATGTGTAGACACAGGAAACCAGCTGAACCAGGTCTTGAGTCCATGCTTTACAATAGAAACAAAAGGAACAAAAAACTCCACAGGGTCTTCCATTCGATTTATAGTTGCTAATTCATAGTGCTAGTTTCTTGGTTACAGGATTTTTGAAGATACAGAGAAAAAGAGTGAGAAAGGAAAGATAAAGGTTGCTCCAAGCTTGGAGCCCTCTATCGAGGCAGCCACTAAGGGCGCCAGGATATGGATATATAGCATACGGATATGGGCCAGGTCATTGACAATGTAGAATATGGGTGATAGACGGATCACTTAGTCTCTATATACCCGACCTAATTACCCTTTACCTCTCATTTAGGGGCAACCTTTGATAAGCGATCTCCTACATGGACGGCCCTGTCTAGAATCGCTGGACTGTGTAACCGCGCTGTGTTTAAAGTGGGTCAGGAAAAGATTCCCATCTCCAAGGTGAGTGATCAAGGAAAGACTAGGAACCCTGCCCTAGAGGAATCCATTAGATTTGGATCTAATAATGTACTGGATAATGGTAGGTAATGTGTTATCATAGATGCAAAGACCGATTCTATTATAGGTAGAAGATAGATACATAGTTAGATATCAGAAAGATAGATAGATAATAGATGGATAAACAGAAGGATAGACAGATATATAGTTCTTATAGGACATGCCCAGTGATTCATCTTTCTCATGTTATCAATGTTTAGAGGGACACCGCAGGAGATGCGTCAGAGTCGGCTCTTCTTAAGTGCATTGAGCTTTCTTGTGGCTCAGTAAGGAAGATGAGAGACAGGAACCCGAAAGTGGCCGAGATTCCATTTAATTCAACAAACAAATATCAGGTGGGTAGATGATGCAGCCGGGGTCAGTAGTTTGTCCAACCCTACATGCCTGACCTACGTGCCCGGGTAGCTGGCATCTTGACAGTCGTTGAAGGCCCAGCAACCAAGGAAATCATCCTTCGAGATGACTAGGCACGGTAATGGACATCCACTTGAAGAGTAACCTGTGAGCTTTTACCCTTCTCCTTGAAGATGGATGATGTTTAGGGTATAACATCACAAGATATTCATTGTGTTTTCTTTCTTCTACAGTTGTCTGTTCATGAACGTGAGGACAGTCCCGATAGTCACCTGCTGGTCATGAAGGGGGCCCCGGAAAGGATTTTGGACCGCTGTTCGACTATTATGATGCACGGAGAAGAACAACCTTTGGATGAAGAGATGAAAGAAGCTTTCCAGAATGCCTACTTTGAATTGGGAGGCCTGGGCGAGAGGGTCCTGGGTAGGCATATTTGATTCTGATACTGGGAAAGGTCATAATTTGGGAGGAGTCATTCATCACATGCCAGTAAAAAGTGCTGCCATTTTATTCTCCTTCCACTGCTCCATATAGTCATCGCTGTAGACATTTTATCACAGGTTGGGGTTAGAAAAGAACACCAATGTCCATTGTGTGACTTATCCACGTGTCTTCCAGGATTCTGCCACGCCTGTCTGCCTGCTGACGCGTTCCCACGTGGATTCAAGTTTGACACCGATGAAATTAACTTCCCGATCACCAACCTGTGCTTCATAGGGCTCATTTCTATGATAGATCCGCCCAGGGCTGCCGTACCCGATGCTGTTGGCAAGTGCCGCAGTGCTGGCATCAAGGTAAACTTACGACAGGGCCGGCTACAGGTTTTTATGGGCCCTTGGGCGACAGAGCCTCAGTGGGCCCCTGTAAAGGAGGCGGGGAGGTCGAGACACTGTGCATCGCAGATAAAGCGAGTGACGTCACGCAGGAGTGTGGCGTCACCAACGCCATACCTCCCAATTTTTAAAGAGTAGAAAGAGGGGCAAAATGCGCGCTGCGGCAAATTTGGCTCCACCCACTTTTATGTTGATTCCGTCCATTCTCATTCAGTTATCATGTGTTCCCACACAGTATGATCCTCCTACAGTCACACGTAAATTATATGCCCCCCTCCATCTCTGCCCCAGTTTCATATACACCCTTCCTCTGCCCCCAGTTTCATGTCCCTCCCTCCATCTCTGTCCCCAGTTTCATCACGTTCTCCCCCTTCATCTGCCCACAGTTTCATGCCCCCTGTCTCTACCCCAGTGTCATGCTGTTCCACCCCCCCATCTGCCCCAGTGTCATGCCGTTTCCCCCCCCTCCCTCTTCATTTACCCCCCCAGTTTAATTAGGCCCCCTTCATCTCTGTCCCCAGTTTCATGCCGTTCTCTCCCCACCCCCTTCATCTTCCCCAGTGTCATGCCGTTCCCCCTCTCCCCTTCATTTGCCCCGCAGTTTCATGGGCCCCCTTCATTATGTTCACCTTAATATTTAATACATAAGCGATTAAAGCAGGAGCTGTGAGCTGAAATCGGGACAGGCAAGTGCTGGGGCGGGCAAGTGCCGGGGGGCCCCCAGAAGCTCTGTGGGCCCCGGCACTTGCCCGACTATGCCGTGCGCTGACGCCGGCCCTGACTTACGATCTTGAATATTAAAATATTATGGCTCTTGCATATGGTATTGACCAGATACTGGCCCACTAAAGGATTGGTAATGCTGGTGGGACAGTCATTGATGGAGTTGTACAGGACAGGCCATTGGCCCAGGTAAGAGTCTGGAGGATAAGGATACCTTCTGACTTGAAACAGCAATGCAAAGTAGGGACAAGATCTTCTGAAATGATGGACTGAAGCCAAGGTCAAACAAAGAAAGCGTGACGCATTTCGGGATAACCCCTTGAGGAAGGGGTCATTGGCAACTCTTCAACACATACCAACTAGGTTGAGGTCAAGGTCTTTATCCAATCATGAGTAGGACGACACAGTTATGTGTGTTGCATCCTCATTACCTATCCTTTAGGGATGGATGACCACTTTGAAACCTAAGGAAATGGACCATAGAACAATTTGGGTGTCTTCAGCTGCTCCATTATTGCGTTAGAGTCTGGGTCCACCAGAAGTTCTTCTGGTATTCTGGTGGGCTAGTCTGACACTGGTTGGAACAACGAATGAGTAAAGATCTTCTCCTCTCTGCTGTTGAGGTTGACCAGAGATGATCTTCCTTAAAGACATGACCCCAAAAGCAAATTCTCATGAAACATCTACACATGGTGCTATTTTGCAGGTTATCATGGTAACTGGAGATCATCCCATTACTGCCAAAGCAATCGCTAAAGGTGTTGGTATCATCTCAGAGGGAAACGAGACAGTGGAAGACATTGCAGCTCGGCTTAATATCCCAGTAAGCCATGTCAACCCCAGGTAAGTCTTCCTGATGACACTGAAGGGTCGATGTGCAGTACAAGGGTATCACCACTAGGGTGCAGTACAGAGTCGTTTCAATTAAAGTGTACTCGTATTAGTCATCAAGTAATGACCTATATATACTAGACATACCATGTGTCCTTTTTTGGTTTTTCATTAATTTTTTTTGTTGTTGTGTGTCACGAAACTAAAACTAACCCAAGCATGATTGTTAAAAATAGCGGTGACCCATATTAAATATCTCAGTATGCTGGCTCACTCTGCTGGTGAAGAGGCAGTATAGCATCCGGACTGTGACAAAGATGACTAATGCCCCACTGATGGTAACCGTTGGCTGGCCAGATAGAGTTGATATATGAGTGCAAGTTATATTCACTCACTTGTAATGTCATGTGTGACCATAGCGCGGACGATATATAGATGACATCTCCAAAATAACCAATTTCTCCATCTCACCAGGGAAGCCAAAGCTTGTGTAGTCCATGGCTCCGATCTGAAGGACATGACCTCAGAACAGTTGGACGACATACTCAAGAATCATACCGAGATCGTCTTTGCTAGGACATCACCGCAGCAGAAGCTGATCATCGTAGAGGGTTGTCAAAGACAGGTAGCATTGAGATAGGTGAATTTTGGGTGGCGTTACCTTTTAAGTCACAGTTTACTTTTTTGGAATTGAACTTCTTAAAGTAAACATCATGTCCCAACATCAACAACACTTCATTGACACCATCGACATCCATGTCCCAAAGCAACGTCACTTTATAGAGGCCAGTGCTAATAAGGCTAATGCTTACTTTTTTGGGGGAACCAAATGAGATATCCCATTTCTTCCGCAGGGTGCTATAGTGGCTGTGACCGGTGACGGTGTCAATGACTCTCCGGCCCTGAAGAAGGCGGATATCGGTGTGGCCATGGGCATAGCCGGTTCTGATGTCTCCAAGCAAGCGGCAGACATGATCCTTTTGGACGATAACTTTGCATCAATTGTGACTGGAGTGGAGGAAGGTTTGTAAGATCCGTAGTTTCCCCTCGGCCCCCAACCCTTTTATTACTAGCCTGTATACATGTATTGAGATAGTCAGGACCTATAAGTATCTGGGTGTCCTCCTCAATAATAAACTAGACTGGGCTGATCACCTGGAGTCGCTGCACAGAAAGGGCCACAGCAGGCTCTACCTGCTCAGGAGGCTGAGGGCCTTCGGAGTCCAGGGGCCACTTCTTAGGGCCTTTTTCAACTCTGTGGTTGCTTCAGCCATCTTTTTTGGTGTAGCCTGCTGGGGGAGCAGTATATCAACCAGGGACAGAAATAGACTTGACAGGCTGATCAGGAGGGCCAGCTCTGTCCTGGGGAGCCCCCTGGACCCAGTACAGGTGGTGGGTGACAGAAGGATACCGTCTGTGGTGACCTCCATGCGGGAGAACAAATCCCACCCCATGTATGAGACCTTGATGGGACTTGGCAGCACTGTAAGTGACCGTCTGCTTCACCCCAAGTGTGAGAAGGAGCTATCGCAGGTTCTTCCTTCCAACCGCGACCAGGCTGTATAATCTACATCAGACCAAGCGAAGATCACTCCGCACAGAAAACTAATGATTATGACTATGAATGTCCTCCTTCTTTCTTTTTCCGTTCCTTAGCTGCTATGGACTCCTAGTATATCTTCTCTTCTCAGCATATGTGTGTCTACGTCTGTATTATATTACTGTGTATTATCCTGTATCTGTATTACTATGCTGCTGAAACATGCTGAAATTTCCTCACTGTGGGACTATTAAAGGATTATCTTATCTTATCTATATTGGTGGACCCTAGACATAGGTCACGTTCCTCTTTAGAGGACTTCTCTAGGCTTGACGTCTTATGAAATTTTTCCCTGGAAGAGGCAACCACTGAAGGACCTCTCCTTAAATCAACCTCAATGAATAGAAAAACAAGAGCATGAGAGCCTAGAAACAGGACTCTTCTTGTTTCTAAGGAGTCAGGTCTACATGGGAGTCTGTCATGTGATCTCCTCTTTGTCATGTCACAAGATGGTTTTTGGTACTTTTGGGCACCATTTGCATCATCCAATTAGCTGAAGTCAAGGCTATTTTGGAGAGATGATAAATTAAATGTTGACACGAAGATGCGTTACTGTCCCTTTAAGTAATCACACGAATAATAAAAATTTCCTATTCTTATTTTTTTAGGCCGTCTGATTTTCGACAACTTGAAAAAATCCATCGCATATACGCTGACCAGTAACATCCCGGAGATCACGCCATTTTTACTCTTCATCATCGCCAATATTCCTCTTCCTTTGGGCACAGTCACCATTTTGTGTATTGATCTGGGCACAGATATGGTGAGTATATCTTCTCTCTGATCGTATCCAGTGGCGTGAGACTGTAGAGCACTCATATTGACTCTCCCATATCAGTCACACACTTACATCTTTGTAACTTGGTGACATCATTGAGGCAGGAGGTTCACGGAAAATGGTAACTCGCCCAAATTATTTTCAATTGTCTCCACCAATTGTCACCCTTGAGACCTTAAAGGGAATATGTCACCGGAAATGTATCGATTTTTTAATCTAAGTTTTTATGTTAATCATATTTTTTAAGAATTTTTGAAAATTTGTAAAGAAAGTTTCCATGATATTATCTCCTATCTATCTATCTCCTATCTATCTATCTCCTATCTATCTATCTATCTATCTATCTATCTATCTATCTATCTATCTATCTATCTATCATCTATCTCCTATCTATCTTTCTCCTGTCTGTCTATCTATCTATCTATCTATCTATCTATCTATCTATCTATTAAAAAGTACTGTATTCTGAAAGTTTCACTCTGACCACTAAGCCTAATAATAATAATAATAATGATAATAGACTGACATTTTTCAATCCTGTAAAGGGATTCTACCATTAAAATTGATTTTTTTTCTGCCTAACACATAGGAATAGCCTTAAGAAAGGCTATTCGTCTCCTAACTTTAGATGTCTTCTCCGGCCTGCCGTTCCGTAGAAATCCCGGTTTTCGCCGGTATGCAAATGAGTTCTCTTGCAGCACTGGGGGTGGGCCCCAGCGCTCAAAAGCACTGGGGGCGTCCCCAATGCTGCAAGAGAACTCTCTGGCGCCGCCTCCATCTTCTTCAAGAATGGCCTCTTCACGTGTCTTCCGGCGATGGCTTCAAACTTCTAGGCCTCGGGCAGCTGACTGCGCATGCTTGCCGGCCACAAGAAAATGGCCGCTTACAATAATGTGTAAGTGGCCGTTTTCTTGTGGCCAGCGGGCATGCGCAGTCGGCTTTGCCCTAGGTCCAAGGCCTAGAATTTTGAAGCCAACCCCTGGAAGAAGACGTATGAAGAGGCACAGAGCATGTCTGGAAAACTCTCCCTTAGACCTCAATGAGATGGCTCTAGTCTATTATTGCCTATGGTCATGAGAATGCTGTAAAGCGTATCAATAAATGTTGTTAACAGAGCAGAAGAGAAGCTCAGGCAAGATGGCCGCCCCCATAATCATGTACAGAGAATGGAATAATAAAAATATACAATCAAAAAATAAAAATAGATTAGGAAATGTGATAGATTTCATTAAATTAATTAGTGAAACATTCCTTTAACTTATTTTTCTGCTCCTTTATTCAGGTCCCTGCTATCTCCCTGGCCTATGAAGCTGCAGAAAGTGACATAATGAAAAGACAACCCAGGAACCCACGGACAGATAAACTAGTGAACGAGCGTCTAATCAGCATGGCATATGGGCAAATTGGTGGGTATTGGTCTTGTAGAATGTTACAAGAGTGCAGTACCACTTATGACCACTAGCTGGAGATAAAGAACCTTCTCATATATATAACTGAACCTTCCTGTTCCTGTAGGGCTTATATGACTTACAGAGGGAGCTGTTTCTCAGCTTCTTGACTGTTAGTTCAGATAGACATTCAGATGGTGCAGTTGCGCCCCCTAGCTGAGCACTCTCAGAGAAAAATCTGGCCCATTGAGAGTTTCCCTTTAAATCCGTCCTAACACTGTTTTATGAATCATCCCCCTTTAAGAAACGTCTTCTATCCTGTGACATGTAAAGGCTCCTATGGTCCCCAGGTCTTGAATCCTGCTTGTTCTTCTCCCGCATCAATGACTCTACGCGGTACACACGGCTCTGTTATTTATTCATTACCGCTGAACCGGCTTTCATTATTTAATTAGCCTGCCTTTCAATCGGAAGAAAAAAATAGGCCAATTTGTTTCCAGGTCTGAGCCGCAGAGATTAATTGCTCTGTTTGGAAAGTGAAATTACAGATTACGGCGGTGCAGTTACGTGACTGGCGGAGCGGGGTGAGGGGTATTGCTGTTCTGTGGAGCGTCAGGAATAAATTGTTCAGTCTATCTGCGGATAATTGACAAAGCTTCTCTTGTATCTCGCCTGCCTGAGATGGATGCGAATCCAGCAGTTAATTACCGGAGAGTCCGCGGACGCGGCGCAAAACTAGGTTAAGCATTGCCTGCTGGGACAGCCTAGAACCTCACTAATATATCAAAGGACTATACTAGCGACCATCCATGTTGTCAACTGCATTGACTAAGGACGTACCAATACATACCTGGCCGATTCTTCCACTGGCTACAAGGGTTCGGGGATCGGAAAAGATCGGATTCCGATCGGCAATCGAGTAAATTTCACGATCGCGATCGGAATTCCACTCCCGATCTTTTCCAGCAGGATTGAGGTCGGAGGTTATCTCAAGATTGGCTCAACCCTAAAAGTGACTTTTGCCTTAGAGGTTGAGCTAGGGCTAGGGTTGAGCAATCGGGATCGGAAAAGATCGGATTCCGATTGGCGATCGAGCAAATTTTACGATCGTGATCGGCTAGGAAATGATTGGAAATCAGATTTTTAAATCGATCCTGAAATCTCAAGATCGGCTCAACCTTACTGGCTACCCATTGCCCAGCAACTGGAGTCTAAAATATCGTCCCCTCCCTATATCTCTGACCTAATCAGACTGAGCCGAACTGGTTCGGATACAACTGTAAGTGAAATTATTATAGTTCAGGGAGTCTTCAGACCCCGCAGTATAATAGGAGTAGGTCCAGGGGGAGTTGTAAAAAACTAAAAAAAAATTCATAACCATCTTCCCTCACCTCTTTCGGGTCTCCTCGTGGTATCTCATGACCTCTGTCTTCATCCTCTAGCCATCTGGTGCTGTTGTACACCAGGGGTGATTGGGCTTCACCAGTGACATCATGACGTTCACCGTGCCCATGTCATAGCTGAGGTCCAATTACAGGCCTTAGTGTTGACCCTAGGCACAGAAGAACACCACGTGCTCTTTTGTGACGTCATGAGTCCAGGGGAGGAAGAAGCAGATTGATGTAGGCCGCGAGAAGGCCAAAGAGAGTTGAGGGAAAATGAGCATAAATGTTTTTTTTTTAGCTTTTACACTTCCCTTTGGCCTACTCTGCGGTCTGAAGAACCCTCAGAGTATAATAATTTACCACAAATCACGTTACGGCGGCCACTTTAGATCCAGATCCCCCAAGATGAAACCCAAATTGTTCAGGTTCGGTAAAAACCCGAACAATTTGGAATATTCAGGACAAATCCGTCTCTCACTGCCTCCCCACGTGCAATCTCCAATCTTCGCGAGGCCTCCTTCTTCACTCTGCTCTTATCCGCTCTTCACACAACCAATTTCTCCCATGCATTCCCCATACTCTGGAACTCTCTACCTCAATCCGTATGACTGTCTCCGGCTATCACAATTAGAGATGAGCGAGCCAGTTCGCACCAAATTGGATTCGACAAGAATCACTATTATACATCATACCTACAAACTGTCCTTGGTTCAGTGGGACAGTATCGGATTCCGGGTCCTGTCGCGGTCAGAGGAAGGTATGTCCCGGCTTCAACTCATCTGTGTCACAGATGAGTTGAATACAAGAATGGTAAAGCAGGAGCCGCCTGCTCCCTGCTTTACCAATCAGTTCCTGTCTGTCCTCAAAGATTAATAGGCACAATGTGATGGTGTTACTTACATCGCACCTGCAGGTTTTTTGTTTGTCATGAAGAGGGGTATTGTGGGGGCATTAAACTTGGGGCAGATGGAGGGGGACATTAAACTTGAGACACCTGGAAGTGGTCAATAAACTGTGGGTGTAGCTGAAGGGGAGCATTACATTGTGGGGGCACCAGAAAGAGGGAAAAAAATGAATAAAATAATGCAGACACCAAAAATAATTCAGACCCCAGACCTTTAAAATAATTCACACCCATAAAATAATTCAGACTCTAGACCCTACCCTTAAAATAATTCAAACCCTAGACCAGACCCCGATAATAATTCAGACCCCAGTAAAGCTCAATAAACCGTGCCATAGGTTGGCCTAATAATACTTCCATATAGGTGTCCAAATAGCGATGCTATACAATGTTACAACTAGAAATGGGTGAACCGCTTCGTCATGAGCCAGGTTTCACTAAAATATCCCAATATGTTCAGTTTTTAACAAAACCGAACAAGTGGGCGTTCGTCTTTGATGAACTAAAATGGCCACTAACTCTTCATCCCCCAGAGTATAATAGTTGAAGGCCCAGGAGAGGTGTAAATTTTTTTAAAAAAGTCATAATCCCCTTTCCTCACTTCCTTTGGGCCTCCTCACAGGATCCAGCAATCGCCTGGTGACTTTATGCACCAATCTTCAATGGAGTTATGGAGACTCCAGGATTATTAATTTTTTAAAAAAATTTTTACGGTTCGATGCTCGGTATGGCCATGTCCTCACTGAGGCCCAATTACAGGCCTCAGCCAGGGCCGTTTTAACACATTATTGGGCCATGCGCAAAGATTTCATAAGTGGGCCCCCCATCTAGAAATACCTGACCTGTACAAATTATAATGCTCCCTCAATGGCCCCCACATAATATAACGCCCCTTAGTGGCTCTCACTAATGGCTCCATGGTGGTCCCATACAATATTCCCCTCATAATCTCCTCATCCAGGTTGCTCCCCATAAATTCGTGTCCCCTTCCATTTTGCCCCTACAAATTCATGTCCCCCCACTCCCCTGGTTGCTCCCACAATATCATGCCCCCTTCAGATTACCCTCACAATATCATGTCCTAACTCCAGGTTGCCCCCACAGTAACATGCCCCCCTACCCCCCAGGTTGCCCCGATAGTGTCCCAGATCCCCCCCATATCATGTCCTCACCCCATGTTGCCCCCACAGTATCAAGTCTCCCCACACTGACATGACCTGTCAGGTTGCCCCACAGTATCATGTCCCCCCACGGTGACATGCCCCCCTCAGGTTTCCCCCACAGTATCATGTCCCTCCACCCCCAAGGTTGCCCTCATAGTGGATGCCCCTTCCCCCGTTGTCCCAACAGTTTCATGTCGTCCCCTTCTCCCCCCCAGGCTGCTTCATTACATGTTACATGTCCCTGACTGTATATATCAAAGAAAAAACCCAAACAGCGTTACTCACCTTTTCTCAATCCCCACGTTCACTCCTCTCTCTGGTCCCGGAGTCTTTAAGGAGTCACAGGCATGATGTAAGAGACGTCATTACATCACACCTCCTTCTCCAAGACACCGGAAGCAAAGAAAGTGGTCGGGTGGTGAAGCAGGGAGCAGACGGTTCCCAACTTCACCACTGGCTTCAACTCATCGGCATCCTGTACATCAGGACAGCAAATGTAGGACTGCCTCGCTGTCCAAAGGGAGCCCCCTCTACCATAAGGACTGGTGCAGGTGCACCGTTGGCTCTATGGTTAAAGCTGCCCTGGCCTCATTGGTGCCCCCAGGCACATGACTTCACTGAGGAGACTGAGAGAGCTCTGGACGCCACGGGGGTCCCCAAAAGAGGCGAGGAAAGGTGAGCTTTGTTTCTTACACCTCCCCTGGGCCTCCACCTATTATACTCTGGGGTCTGAAGAGATTACAAAATATAATCTTCTGGTTCGATCTGAACTTCTTTATACCTGAAATGAATCATCGAATCGATCCACCAAATGAACGTTGGGATTGACCTAGTACAGTACTGTGGTTTTAGGAGGACCTAGTGTAGTACAGTGGTTTTAGGAGGACCTAGTACAGTACTATGGTTTTAGGAGGACCTAGTACAATACTATGGTTTTAGGAGGACCTAGTGTAGTACTGTGGTTTTAGGAGGACCTAGTGTAGTACAGTGGTTTTAGGAGGACCTAGTACAGTACTATGGTTTTAGGAGGACCTAGTACAATACTATGGTTTTAGGAGGACCTAGTGTAGTACTGTGGTTTTAGGAGGACCTAGTGTAGTACAGTGGTTTTAGGAGGACCTAGTGTAGTACAGTGGTTTTAGGAGGACCTAGTACAGTACTGTGGATTTAGGAGGACCTAGTACAGTACTGTAGTTTTAGGAGGACCTAGTACAGTACTGTGGTTTTAGGAGGACCTAGTACAGTACTGTGGTCTTAGGAGGACCTAGTACAGTACTGTGGTTTTAGGAGGACCTAGTGTAGTACAGTGGTTTTAGGAGGACCTAGTGTAGTACTGTGGTTTTAGGAGGACCTAGTGTAGTACTGTGGTTTTAGGAGGACCAAGTGTAGTACTGTGGTTTTAGGAGGACCTAGTACAGTACTGCGGTTTTAGGAGGACCTAGTGTAGTACTGTGGTTTTAGGAGGACTTAGTGTAGTACAGTGGTTTTAGGAGGACCTAGTGTAGTACTGTGGTTTTAGGAGGACCAAGTGTAGTACTGTGGTTTTAAGAGGACCTAGTACAGTACTGTGGTTTTAGGAGGACCTAGTGTAGTACTGTGGTTTTAGGAGGACTTAGTGTAGTACAGTGGTTTTAGGAGGACCTAGTGTAGTACTGTCGTTTTAGGAGGACCTAGTACAGTACTGTGGTTTTAGGAGGACCTAGTGTAGTACTGTGGTTGTAGGAGGACTTAGTGTAGTACTGTGGTTTTAGGAGAACCTAGTACAGTACAGTGGTTTTAGGAGGACCTAGTGTAGTAGTGTGGTTTTAGGAGGACCTAGTACAGTACTGTGGTTTTAGGAGGACCTAGTACAGTACTGTGGTTTTAGGAGGACCTAGTGTAGAACTGTGGTTTTAGGAGGACCTAGTGTAGTACTGTGGTTTTAGGAGGACCTAGTGTAGTACTGTGGTTGTAGGAGGACCTAGTGTAGTACTGTGGTTTTAGGAGGACCTAGTGTAGCACTGTGGTTGTAGGAGGACCTAGTGTAGTACTGTGGTTTTAGGAGGACCTAGTGTAGTACTATGGTTGTAGGAGGACCTAGTGTAGTACTGTGGTTTTAGGAGGACCTAGTGTAGTACTGTAGTTTTACATAAATAATACAATGTATAACTCCATACAGTGATGAATTATCACTACACAGTGACCAAATAACAGCTAAACTTACAGTATAATCTAATAACAGCGCTATATAGTGTCTGAATAATTCTGCTATATATTATTAATCGTGGTCACAAACCTCGGACAACCCCGTCCTAGACCTGGGTCCAGAGAAGCTTTCATATGCAGCAAAATAAAAATGACTTCCTAAATGGCAGTGCCGCCTGTTGTATCTGCTAAGACCCCATCTTAGAGTAGGATATACTTTTACGTCCCCCCCTACTTACTGTATAAGCGGCTGCAGGCCCTGTCTCACGACCATCTATTGACTCTCCAGGAATGATCCAGGCCCTTGGTGGGTTCTTCACCTACTTTGTAATCCTGGCGGAGAACGGTTTCCTGCCCTCGCAGTTGTTGGGTATACGCTTGGACTGGGACGACCGGTCAAATAACGCTGTAGAAGACAGTTATGGGCAGGAGTGGGTAAGTGGTTCTGTGCATTTAGCAACGCATGTGTTTGACCAAAAGTTGCAAAAGCATCTACTGTGTTCTCAGAAACTGGGACAGTGCTGAGCATGTAGGACTTGTCCATTCACTCCAGGAGGCAATGTACTCCTGATGATGTCATCATCTAGACGATTTCCTGTTCAGGCTGACGTCAGTGATGTCACTGCTCTCCATGGATGATGTCACTTAATGTACTGTAGAAATTTGATTGTATCAGATGAAGGTCCCTGAGGAATGGAGTACCAAAACCTACAATGATCTGCATAATGTTGAGGAGGCCATTTCTGACCACATGCGTGGTTTTAGGAGCACCTGGTATAATAAAGTAGGATTGGGAGCACCTGGTGTAGTACTGTAGTTTCTAGGAGCACCTGATCTAGTACAGAGAGTAGGTGATCTTTGTAGTAGTAGCTTTGAGGTATCTTCTAACACCAGTCCTTTGGTTACTTCTTCCAGACCTACGAGCAGCGGAAAGTGGTGGAGTTCACCTGTCACACGGCGTTCTTCGCCAGCATCGTGGTCGTCCAGTGGGCCGATCTGATCATCTGTAAGACCAGAAGGAACTCTGTCTTCCAGCAAGGGATGAAGTAAGGAGCTTGTAGTACCAAATTCTGGGTGCCAATTATTAGTCATTAGGCATCATGTACCATAGTAAGGTGGTCCTCTCCACTATCGGTCCTGGCTTGACCACCTATGAAGGATGGACTATGACCCAGCCAGCCTTCCGCAAGGGTGGGAAGGGGCCAAGGTGTCCCATAATAGGTGGCATTTCTTCTCCATGATGTATTCCCCTGGTCTTCAGGAACTTTTCTGAGCTGCAGTATCCCACCAACCCAATAATCTCCTTCTCCCCAGGAACAAGATTCTGATATTTGGCCTACTGGAGGAGACCGCACTGGCCGCGTTCCTGTCCTACTGTCCTGGAATGGATGTTGCCCTCCGAATGTATCCACTAAAGTGAGTAGTGCCATATTGCAACAGCCGCTGTTGCTCTCTGTTATCAGCCAGTTGCATAACCATTTAGTCATTGATAAGTTATTACCAGACCCAACCGATATCAAACCAAAGTCTCGACTCTAGAACTGCCACTTAGTGGGATAACTCACTTTTTGTCAAGATTTTTGTAAGCCGTATCCATTTTCGGTATGGCACATGCAGATCCAAAGAGCTTACAATTAGATTGTAAAGCAATGAAACTTAGGGACTAACTTGAGATGCGTTTAGGCGCGACATTTCCTATACTGGTGCTATGTTACAGGTGTGTCCACCAGATGGCGCCAGATGAATAAAGTTCAATAACTTGAGGACACATAAAACATCTCTTTGGGTCTTCACTGGAGACTGGGGTTGAGTCGATCTCGAGATTTCAGGATCGATTTTAAAATCCGATTTCCTATCATTTTCCAGCCGATCCCGATATTTGCTCGATCACCGATCCCGATCGCTCAACCCTACTGGAGACCAAATTTTGATAGATATTATTAAACAGACCCCTGTTTTTGGGAGGATAAACTTAAAATATGCCAAATTTTTTTGTAATAATCTTGGCAAAATCTGGCATGTGCAGATCAGAACATGCCAGAAACCACACCTGTAAAGGAAAAAAACAAATATATATATTTTTTATTATTTACATTTTTATCAGCAAAGAATGTTTTTGTTTTTTCATATTGTCTAAATACTAAAACGTTTTTTCACATTATTTTTAGTCCCACGTTGGGACCCTTCAATGGCACCAATAATACACAGAATTTTTATGTTGCATGTATACATTCACTTTCAGTATAAGAGGGGAATACCCCACTGTAGTAAATTCTGATATCAGAATAGGATATTCCCATCTCCATGATCATATTTAAACTTGTAGCTTAAAGGGTATTCTCACATCGAGCTAACATGGTCAGAACAAGAATACAAGGCTTCTTCTCCTGACCGCTGAGAAGGTTGTCACAGAAACAAATATGGCTGTTTTATGCTGTTTTCATAACTCTCATAACGGTAAATGGGAGTTATGGAAACAGCATTGCACACTGGGGATCCAACGCGGAAACATTACCATTATAATTACTGGAAGGATCAATTTTCATTTACTTTGTCTCTTTCTTGCAGGGTGACATGGTGGTTCTGTGCCTTCCCGTACAGTCTCCTCATCTTTGTATATGATGAGGTCCGAAAGCTGATCTTACGTCGTGACCCTGGAGGTGAGAAAGAATAGGCACAAGAAACAATATATAACTATTATAATACTGCCCCTATGTACAAGAATATAACTACAATAATACTGCCCCTATGTACAAGAATATAACTACTATAATACTGCTCCTATGTACAAGAATATAACTACTATAATACTGCTCCTATGTACAAGAATATAACTACTATAATACTGCTCCTATGTACAAGAATATAACTACTATAATACTGCTCCTATGTACAAGAATATAACTACTATAATACTGCTCCTATGTACAAGAATATAACTACTATAATACTGCTCCTATGTACAAGAATATAACTACTATAATACTGCTCCTATGTACAAGAATATAACTACTATAATACTACTCCTATGTACAAGAATATAACTGCTATAATACTGCTCCTATGTACAAGAATATAACTACTATAATACTACCTCCTATATACAAGAATATAACTACTATAATACTACTCCTATGTACAAGAATATAACTACAATAATACTGCTCCTATGTACAAGAATATAACTACTATAATACTACCTCCTATGTACAAGAATATAAGTACTATAATACTGCTATGTACAAGAATATAACTACTATAATACTACCTCCTATGTACAAGAATATAACTACTATAATACTACTCCTATGTAAAAGAATATAGCTACTATAATACTGCCCCTATGTACAATAATATAACTACAATAATACTGCCCCCTATGTACAAGAATATAACTACTATAATACTACCTCCTATGTACAAGATTATAACTACTATAATACTGCTCCTATGTACAAGAATATAACTAATACAATACTACCTCCTATATACAAGAATATAACTACTATAATACTGCCCCTATGTACAAGAATATAACTACTATAATACTGCCCCTATGTACAAGAATATAACTACTATAATACTGCCCCTATGTACAAGAATATAACTACTATAATACTGCTCCTATGTACAAGAATATAACTACTATAATACTGCCCCTATGTACAAGAATATAACTACTATAATACTGCTCCTATGTACAAGAATATAACTACTATAATATTGCTCCTATGTACAAGAATATAACTACTATAATACTGCTCCTATGTACAAGAATATAACTACTATAATACTGCTCCTATGTACAAGAATATAACCACTATAATACTACCTCCTATATACAAGAATATAACTACTATAATACTACCTCCTATGTACAAGAATATAACTACTATAATACTACCTCCTATGTACAAGAATATAACTACTATAATACTGCCCCTATGTACAATAATATAACTACAATAATACTACTCCTATGTACAAGAATATAATTACTATAATACTGCTCCTATGTACAAGAATATAAGTACTATAATACTGCTATGTACAAGAATATAACTACTATAATACTGCTCCTATGTACAAGAATATAACTACTATAATACTACCTCCTATGTGCAAGAATATAACTACTATAATATTGCTCCTATGTACAAGAATATAACTACTACAATACTGCTCCTATGTACAAGAATATACCTCCTATGTACAAGAATATAACTACTATAATACTGCTCCTATGTACAAGAATATAACTACTATAATACTGCTCCTATGTACAAGAATATAACTACTATAATACTGCTCCTATGTACAAGAATATAACTACTATAATACTACTCCTATGTACAAGAATATAACTGCTATAATACTGCTCCTATGTACAAGAATATAACTACTATAATACTACCTCCTATATACAAGAATATAACTACTATAATACTACTCCTATGTACAAGAATATAACTACAATAATACTGCTCCTATGTACAAGAATATAACTACTATAATACTACCTCCTATGTACAAGAATATAAGTACTATAATACTGCTATGTACAAGAATATAACTACTATAATACTACCTCCTATGTACAAGAATATAACTACTATAATACTACTCCTATGTAAAAGAATATAGCTACTATAATACTGCCCCTATGTACAATAATATAACTACAATAATACTGCCCCCTATGTACAAGAATATAACTACTATAATACTACCTCCTATGTACAAGATTATAACTACTATAATACTGCTCCTATGTACAAGAATATAACTAATACAATACTACCTCCTATATACAAGAATATAACTACTATAATACTGCCCCTATGTACAAGAATATAACTACTATAATACTGCCCCTATGTACAAGAATATAACTACTATAATACTGCCCCTATGTACAAGAATATAACTACTATAATACTGCTCCTATGTACAAGAATATAACTACTATAATACTGCCCCTATGTACAAGAATATAACTACTATAATACTGCTCCTATGTACAAGAATATAACTACTATAATATTGCTCCTATGTACAAGAATATAACTACTATAATACTGCTCCTATGTACAAGAATATAACTACTATAATACTGCTCCTATGTACAAGAATATAACCACTATAATACTACCTCCTATATACAAGAATATAACTACTATAATACTACCTCCTATGTACAAGAATATAACTACTATAATACTACCTCCTATGTACAAGAATATAACTACTATAATACTGCCCCTATGTACAATAATATAACTACAATAATACTACTCCTATGTACAAGAATATAATTACTATAATACTGCTCCTATGTACAAGAATATAAGTACTATAATACTGCTATGTACAAGAATATAACTACTATAATACTGCTCCTATGTACAAGAATATAACTACTATAATACTACCTCCTATGTGCAAGAATATAACTACTATAATATTGCTCCTATGTACAAGAATATAACTACTATAATACTGCTCCTATGTACAAGAATATAACTACTATAATATTGCTCCTATGTACAAGAATATAACTACTATAATACTGCTCCTATGTACAAGAATATAACTACTATAATACTGCTCCTATGTACAAGAATATAACTACTATAATACTGCTCCTATGTACAAGAATATAACCACTATAATACTGCTCCTATGTACAAGAATATACAGTAACTAGTATAATACTGCTCCTATATACAAGAATATAACTACTATAATACAGCTCCTATGTACAAGATTATAACTACTATAATAGTGCTCCCATGTACAAGAATATAACTACTATAATACTACTCCTATGTGCTAGAATATAACTACTATAATACTACTTCTATGTGCTAGAATATAACTACTATAATACAGCTCCTATGTACAAGAATATAACTACTATAATACTACTCCTATGTACAAGAATATAACTACTATAATACTGCTCCTATGTACAAGAATATAACTACTATAATACTGCTCCTATGTACAAGAATATAACTACTATAATACTGCTCCTATGTACAAGAATATAACTACTATAATACTGCTCCTATGTACAAGAATATAACTACTATAATACTGCTCCTATGTACAAGAATATAACTACTATAATACTACTCCTATGTACTAGAATATAACTACTATAATACTGCCTCCTATGTACAAGAATATAACTACTATAATACTACTCCTATGTGCTAGAATATAACTACTATAATACAGCTCCTATGTACAAGAATATAACTACTATAATACTACTCCTATGTACAAGAATATAACTACTATAATACTACTCCTATGTACAAGAATATAACTACTATAATACTGCCCCTATGTACAAGAATATAACTACTATAATACTGCTCCTATGTACAAGAATATAACTACTATAATACTGCTCCTATGTACAAGAATATAACTACTATAATACTGCTCCTATGTACAAGAATATAACTACTATAATACTACTCCTATGTACAAGAATATAACTACTATAATACTGCTCCTATGTACAAGAATGTAACTACTATAATACTGCTCCTATGTACAAGAATATAACTACTATAATACTGCTCCTATGTACAAGAATATAACTACTATAATACTACTCCTATGTACAAGAATATAACTACTATAATACTGCTTCTATGTACAAGAATATAACTACTATAATACTTCTCCTATGTACAAGAATATAACTACTATAATACTGCTCCTGTGTACAAGAATATAACTACTATAATACTACTCCTATGTGCAAGAATATAACTACTATAATACTACTCCTATGTACAAGAATATAACTACTATAATACTACTCCTATGTACAAGAATATAACTACTATAATACTGCTCCTATGTACAAGAATATAACTACTATAATACTGCTCCTATGTACAAGAATATAACTACTATAATACTGCTCCTATGTACAAGAATATAACTACTATAATACTGCTCCTGTGTACAAGAATATAACTACTATAATACTACTCCTATGTACAAGAGTATAACTACTATAATACTACTCCTATGTACAAGAATATAACTACTATAATACTGCTCCTATGTACAAGAATATAACTACTATAATACTGCTCCTATGTACAAGAATATAACTACTATAATACTACTCCTATGTACAAGAATATAACTACTATAATACTGCTCCTATGTACAAGAATATAACTACTATAATACTACTCCTATGTACAAGAATATAACTACTATAATACTACTCCTATGTACAAGAATATAACTACTATAATACTGCTCCTATGTACAAGAATATAACTACTATAATACTACTCCTATGTACAAGAATATAACTACTATAATACTGCTCCTATGTACAAGAATATAACTACTATAATACTGCTCCTATGTACAAGAATATAACTAATATAATACTACACCTATGTACAAGAATATAACTACTATAATACTGCTCCTATGTACAAGAATATAACTACTATAATACTACTCCTATGTACAAGAATATAACTACTATAATACTACTCCTATGTACAAGAATATAACTACTATAATACTGCTCCTATGTACAAGAATATAACTACTATAATACTACTCCTATGTACAAGAATATAACTACTATAATACTGCTCCTATGTACAAGAATATTATTGCATTGTCAGGGTCAATGTATTTCTTAGTATTTCTGGCAGATGTAATGATATTCTCTTTACCGTACTACTTGGCACAATTCAGACATATTAGATTATCGCTGCCCCTATTTCATTTTCCTAATAAACAATTCTTTGTCCCGGCCATGTAAATTACATTATGCGATATTTTTTTTAATTTTCTTTCTGCTCTCATCACCTAATTCTCTCTTTTTCTCACTTATAGGATGGGTGGAGAAGGAGTCTTACTATTAAAGGCTCTCATCGAGGGGGAATGGACGCCATATTGGGTTGGCTACGTATGCTGAGACAAGGATACCCACTTTATAAAGCTTCACGGGAGGAGGGTTTTTTTTAATACGATGTAGATGCCTTGGAAATGAATGGACCCCTCCTCATGTAATTCTAGTAAAGACTGGCCGAAGCTACGGCAGTAGCCACACTATTAACCTCTACGCCACTAACCACTGTGCCCAAGCAAGCCGATGCCCCCTCTGACTGCTCCTCCTATATGACCTGTACAGTGAGCTCCTTATTCCTTACTGGCCATGGTGTATCAGACACTGATGCTTCTCCTGTACTTTATATAACATACATGTTCATAAAATTCAGTCACTCCTTGTTCGTGTCAATTTTTTCAGCATTGCTCAATTGTAGCTCAAAAATTGTCATATTTAAAGGGAGACTCCACTTCTCGTATAGGTGAGCCTACATACAGATACAATGTGTCTGAAAGAGAATTTCAGTGGTTGCCATGCTGGAATCTGTTAACACTGTGTTGACAGACACAATCCTAACAGCTTAGGGCTAGCTCACTTGGGGCATGGGATGGCGTATTTTGGTCCTGATTGGTCCTGCGTCGGAATAGGACCAAAATGTGCCTGCCACGTATGTCACGGCTTCCAACAGTCGCAGCTTCCCACTCCAGAGTAGGCCCAAATGAATGGGCCTAGTCCGGAGGGTGCTGCCATGAGGCGGACGTCGGGGCTGAATCAGTCGTGGAATCCTCCTGAAGAAAGGGCAGCTCGCTTCTTTTTTCCGTGAGCGGCAATATACCGCTCACAGAAAAAAGGAAGCTAGCGGTCTGCATAGAACGCTATTGTGAGGGGGCGGATTTTGACGTGGATTCAGTGCCAAAATCCGCCCCCTCTTGCCCCATGTGAACAGGGCCTTAGAAACTCAGGCCATTGTGCAGGATCAACGTATAGAGTAGTAGGTTCTAAGCAGTAGTTGGCCTCCATAAGTGACCAGTAGCCATTGAAGCCAGGCCACAAACCAGATAGATTCAAAGTCTCAGGTGTAGAGTGTCCTTGGAGCGGTGACCGTCGGGCACCCGTACACATTGGGGGTAGTTTCTACTGATCGATGGGGCATTCACTCAGATTTCAATCTCTTGCTTTTGATGTTTTTCTACCCGGTGCTCCTGGCTTGGAGAAATACGAATACTAGGTTCATCACTCCTCTTTCAGGGGAGCCAAACTTTTCGCTATGGCCCTCTGGTTGGTTCTGGGGTGGCACCCAAGTAGATACCATCAAAAACAGGTTGGTCTTTGGCTCATAACTTCCAAACATTTGTAGGACCTGCTGATCATAAAAAAAAAAAGGTGTATGGAGTGCTTTCTAGTTTTGGAGAAGGCTTCTAATGGTCCAAAACCTTACGTATGTTTTTGTTTTTAGCATGTAAAAAAAATAGCTGATGAGGTGAGAGCTGGGCCCATAGTACTCAGAACAAGTGGGACGAAAGGTCATACTCTTGAGTCCGAGTCTAAGAGGTCCTTAAGAATGACATATTGGATATCACTATGACACTCCTACTGGCCCTTGGCATGGATGCTCTCCAGTTGGCACTGCTTCCAGTACTGTTCAAAGGTTCTAGGCAGAGATGGAAAAAAGTTGCAAAAGTTAGAATGCTTTCAGAAATAGAAGGGTTAATAGTTTAATTTTGTCAATTTACAAAAGGAACAGAACAGAGATCTAAATCCCATAAACATTGGGTGTCACATTTGCCCTTTGGAGGAGGAGTCCTGGAAGTGATGATATGGTCCCCATGCATATTGCCCTGATCTCAACATTATCCAGTCCATCTGGGATGACATGAAGAGACAGACGAATTGGAACACGGCTACACCTACAGAAGATCTGTGCTTAGTTCTCCAAGATGTTGATTGGAGCAACCTTTCGGCTGGATTCCCTAAAAAAACTGTCTGTAAGTGTGGGACTACCACTGAAACAGCTGCTATGGGGCCCGTGACCTTAGAGGACCCAGTTGCTTTGTTTTATATTTTTTTGTTTTTTTTAATAGGCCATTACCTGCTGGATTCCGCCAGCAGGTATTTACTTACTGATCCCTACCCGCGGCCGTCTCGGCTTCCCCTTCAGCCATACAAGGGGCCCTGTGCATCCCGCACAACATCAATAATGCTGAGGTTGAGAAGTGGAGATTACTGTGTTCAGAAGCGAGTTTCACGAGATTCGTCTCATGAGGTTTGCCCGGTGGTTTCATTTGGACCCAAACATATCTGAAACTAAACTGCTGTTGTTATACTTTGGACTCTCTGCAGAACCCTGGATATCATGAGTGGAGGGCCAGGAGAGGTGAGTAAACATAAAGAGCAGTGTTACTCACCTCTCCTGGGCTCCGTTGCAGGACTTCTGGCCTCTTCAAAGACATTACAAAAATCTGAGGCTTGTAATAGGGCCTTAGTATCCTGTAGGCCAGGGGTGCTCACACTTTTTCAGCATGTGTGCTACTTTATATACTGATCAAGGCAAAAGATCTACTACCCACTTCTTGTGGGCGGGGCTGGGGCGGGCATGTGGGCGGGGCATTTCTGTGGGCAGGGCATGTGTGTGGGGTCGGGCGGAGCGTGAGAGCAGGAGACAGCGGCGTTCCGTGGCCGCCCAGGGATCCCCGGTGTCTGCTTGTTCACAGCGCAGGCTGAGAGTTATCTCTGGACACTGGCAGGCCGGGGCTGCGGCAGCACCGCCAGCCAGTGTCCGGAGATGACTCTCAGCCTGCGCTGTGAACAAGCAGCACCCTGGCTCCCTCCATCCCTAAGAGCGGGGAGCGCGTCATCCCCCAGAGCTGCTGCTGCCCGGCCTGCAAGTGTCCGGAGTGCTTGTTCACAGCGCAAGCTGAGAGTCGACTCTCAGCCTGCACTGTGAACAAGCAGACACCGGGGATCCCTGGCTGCATCCCGCAATCGACCCATACGTCCTTTGCAATCAACCGGTAGATCGCGATCGACGTATTGGGCACCCCTGCTGTAGGCTATGCTGGCGTCATTATGAGTTACGACACTGGCGTGATCCACGCGACTGCTCAGGTCCAGTTGTAGGCCTCATCGGCCTGTGAAGTCATAGAGGTACTGATAACAATCGATAAAAGGCAAAGGTCACGCCGAATATTGATGGACTTTACATTTCTCTTTTCTTCATTCACTTCATTCTTCTCATTGACAAATCCTTTCCATGTTCCTTTGCACAGTGGAGCGCTCATGGCTTAATATGTCTCCACATCTATCTATGGAGGCACGATAATACAGGGACTATTATGGGGTCCCTTTCCCTTCAGACCCTTAGTATGGGCAGTATCGCTAGATTACTATGAAAAAAGTTGTGGACTTTGGTTATAACTAGAGTTCACAGGAAGCTTGGAGCTCTTGTGGTCAAATTTCATTACCATATGGGTCCACTCAGCAGGAAAGTAGGATCTAATTTGGCCACAAATATGAGGGTTGGGGCTAAAGACGTTAAATCCTGAGGAATGTGCAGTGATACTTGTAAACCCAAAGGGATCTGCTGAGTGGAGTCTACTGTACCGTGGCCGAAGAGGGTCAGGGGGGAGACTTAGAAACCATGAATATTCTCCTAGGGATTCTGGGAAAAGGTATGTAAATTAGCTTCCTTACTTGGAAAACGGATAGCTCTAACTCGCGTGCCACAAAAAAAAAACATTCTGCCCCGGGGCAGCATGGTTGCTCAGTGGTTAGCACTGTAGCCTTAGCAGCGCTGGAGTCCTGGGTTTGAATCCCACCAGGAACAACATCTGCAAGGAGTTTGTATGTTCTCCCCATGTTTGTGTGAATTTCCTCCCATTCTACAAAGACATACTGGTAGAAAAGAAAAGTACATTGTGATCTATATAAGGGGCTCACAATCTACATTAAACCCCCCTCCCCCCCAAAAAAAAAAAAAAAACATTCTGCCCTAGTAAGGACCAGTTCATTCCTGAACCTTTGTCAGTGTCATACAATGGTGATCTATGGAAGTGATTACAATATTACAGCCAAATGAGAAGGTGATTGGGGAAAACTGGACAATTGGGCTCAGGCTCTAGAACCCTGTTGGGCGCCTGTAATCTGGATCCAAGATGAGATACGGATGAGTATGAAGGTATACAGGTTCTGTATGTTATATTTACCCAAGATGATACAACTGGGCCCGAGGATTCTCCACATTCATAGGATGGTGAAGCTGCATCCTAGTCGGCCTTAAAGGGATTCTATCATTAGAAAGACCACATCAGAAGAGCCTTTAGAAAGTCTATTCTTCTCCTACCTTTCTTTTTCTGATCCGCACCGCTGTTTCTTAGAATTTTATTTTTTATTCCTTATGCAAATGAGTCTTCAGAAAGTACAGAGGCATCCCCGGTGCTCACCGAAGACACTTCAGTGACACCTCTGTTTTCTTCTGCTGACATCTCTCCACCAAGTCATCAGCGGACAGAGCCAACTGTGCATGTCCATTCGGCCATTTTCCTGTGGTGATACGGACCTGCGAAGTCAGTTTGCCAGCTGATGACCTGGCGGAGAGGCGGAGCGTCTTTGATGAGCACATTGGACGCCCCCTGTGCTTTCTAAAGACTCATTTGCATAAGAAATAAAAAAAGAACATTCTCAGGAACGGTGGCGCGGGTCAGACAAAGAAAGGTAGGAGAAGAATAGCCTTTCTAAAGGCTCTTATAACATGGTCTTTGTAGAAAAAAGTGATTCTAATGATAGAATCCTATATTCCACAAACACGTTGAAAGACTATTCTTCTCCTACCTTTAGAATTGTTCTCCGCGCCACTGTTCCGTAGATATTCCTAGTTTTCTTTGTTATGCAAATGAGTTTTCTTGCAACACTTGGGGCGTTCCCCTGCGCTCAAACAGCACTGGGGATGTCCCTTGAAAACTCTCCAGCGCTGCCTCCATCTTCTACTGGCACGCCTCTCCATCGCGTCCTCTGCGATGTCTTCTTCCGGTGATGTGTCTTTAGGATCTAAGTCCCAGGCACGAGCAGTTGGCTATGCCATTGGGCTTCGGGCAGAGCCGACTGCGCATGTCTGTGGCCATTTTCTTGTGGTCACTTACATGAGCATACAGCATGCACATGTAAGTGTAAGTGGCTGCAAGAAAATGGTCACAGACATGAACAGTCAGTTCTGCCCGAAGCCCAATGGCATAATGAAGAAAAGCGTGAATCTCTACCGAATAGCAGTGTGGAGAACCGCAAAGGTAAAAGAAGATGTAGTGTTTGTGGAATATGGCATTCTAATGCTAGAATCCCTATGAAAATGCTTGAGACATTCCAGAGAGACCCTTGTGCATGTAGGTGAGCATTAACCTGCTGAAAAATGCCAGTTGTCCATCATGGCATTAGAGGCAGCACATGTGGTGGGAGGATGTCCAGTACATATGACCATACCTCCCAACTTTTGAAGAGCAGAAATAGGGAGGAAATGTGCGGAGTGCGCCGTGTCAAATTTAGCTCCGCCCACTTTTATGTTGACTCCGCCCATTCTCATTCATTTTTCATGTGCCCCCACACAGTATAATCCTCCTACAGTCACCTGTAAATTATATGTCCCCACATTATAATGTTCCCTTACATCTCTCCCCCAGTGTCATATAACCCCTTCATGTCCACCCATCTCTGCCCCCAGTTTCATGTCCTCCCTCCATATCTGTCCCCAGTTTCATGTTCCCCATCTCTGCCCACAGTTTCTTGTCCCCCCCATCTCTTCTCCCAGTTTTATGTCCCCCCCATCTCGGCCCCCAGTGTCATGCCATTCTACCCCCTTCATTTACCCTAATGTCATGCCGTTCTCCACCCCTTCATCTGCCCCCGTGTCATGCTGTTCTCCCCCACTTCATCTGCCCCAGTATCATGCCATTCTCCCGCCCCCTTCATCTGCCCACAGTTTCATTTCCCCCATCTCTTCCCCCAGTTTCATGCCGTGCTCCCCCCCCCTTCATCTGCTCCTAGTTTCATGGGCCCCCTACATTATGTTCCCCTCAATGTTTAACACGAAAAAACACTGATACTCACCCTTCCATCACTCCCCCGCAGCTCTCTCTGCAGTCTCACTCACTCACATAGTTGTAGGCGCGATGTGATGACGTCACATTGCACCTACACATGCAGGAGCCAGACTGCAGTGTTAAAGCAGGAGCTGAGCTGTGACAGCTCCTGCTTTAATCGTCTATGTATTCAACTCATCAGCGTCCGGAGGATACCGATGAGTTGAAACCAGGACATACCTCCCACCGACCGGGACTGCGGGACAGGACATCAAATCTGTGAATGTCCTGCGGAATCTGCGGAATGTCCTTGCATCACTACTACGGGTGACCGACTGTCCTATGTGAAAGCTCCCCACATCATCACACCAGCAGGGGGCAGGGTGTTCTTCACAGCAAAGACAGGATGGAATCGTTCACCATAAGGCCTCCATACTCCAACCCTAGATTTGTTTCTAAAGTTGATAAGATCCATTCTTACCTTTTCAAACCAACTTCAATGGCTTCCAGGGTTGTTGCTTCCTTAGAAGTATTGGGTGTATGTATCGCAGTGAACAACCCATATTTTGGGACATAATAACAGCCAATGTTGGATCACCATCTCCAAGCACTGCAAAGTTAGCAAATACGTTGGGGAAGAATATGATAAAGCACCAGGGAATCAGGATGAGAACTAAATATATCATTGAGGACCATGTTTTAAAACAATATATGGACAGAGGCTAGGCAAATCTAAGACTCCTGGGTGATCCTGTGACAAGATCTTAGCTGTAGACATGTCTATTTAGATAAACAAGCTACTTCTCAAACCCAGACAAAAGGTCAGGAGACATAAATTTCCCACATTGGAAGAAGACACAACACAACAGTGTTGACATAAAGTCATGTGCGAGACATTGGTTACACTCATTCTCTCCTTCTAGATGTGATACTTTGATATATGGTCTTCGTTGACTATAAGAATCCTAAACCCACCCCGAAAAAGAATTCTAGGTGCACACCTGGTCAACACAAACCAGAAGGATAGAAGTGGTCAATGGAGGTGCCCCGAGAACCAGCAGTAATCCCACAACATTCCCACCACTCTCTAGTGACAATTTGTCAACATGACATGTGGTCCATTGAGGTGTTCAAATGATAACCATTGCTGGTCACCATGGTCAATAGACTCATAAAATGGCTTTTCCAGTGGTCACCTTTGCACAACCACTAACTATACGTCTTATTCAGAAACATAAAGTTCATAGAAAGTGCTCACTTCACCATGAAACTGGAAGGAAAACCACTTCTCAACACATGAAGTTCAGGATGGGTTACTAAGTGTATATGGATCTGTCTAGAGATGGGGTGAGGTAGAGACCCTCAGCAGATTCCTCAGGAGACCTCAATCCCTGACCAATCCCTCCCCTCTCCTCTCTTACTATTAATACACCATCCAAGCTGGCAGCTGTAAAATGTAGCACTCTCTGAAATAAGGTATGAAGCCTGCTGGCGAAGGATAAAGTGTGCCTCATACCAAGTACGTATCATTACACCACTCCAGGACGCCAACAGCTTGAATACATGTAAAGCAGTGACCTTTTCTGACCTCACCTGCTTAGAGCCACACATATCTGTCCAGAGTACTGAATATAAAATGCATTATTCATGATATCCAGAAAATCTGCTCTAAATGGACAAAAAGAGGTATAAAACTAAAGTCCCAATGAGTAATAGTATTGCAGGTTATGCATAATTATGTAACATTGTCCTCTAGATAGAAGAATGTAAAAAATATAATACTGTTCTTATGTAGAATATAACTACTATAATACTACATCCTATGTACAAGAATATAACTGCTATAATACTACTCCTATGTACAAGAATATAACTACTATAATACTACTCCTATGTACAAGAATATAACTACTATAATACTACCTCCTATATACAAGAATATAACTACTATAATACTGCTCCTATGTACAAGAATATAACTACTATAATACTACTCCTATGTACAAGAATATAACTACTATAATACTGCTCCTATGTACAAGAATATAACTACTATAATACTGCTCCTATGTACAAGAATATAACTGCTATAATACTACTCCTATGTACAAGAATATAACTACTATAATACTGCTCCTATGTACAAGAATATAACTACTATAATACTACATCCTATGTACAAGAATATAAGTACTATAACACTACTCCTATGTACAAGAATATAACTACTATAATACTACATCCTATGTACAAGAATATAACTACTATAATACAGCTCCTATGTATCAGACAAACATCAGGCATCACCCTGGCACAACACCCCTCCATAGATAAGCGTCACCTATATGATGACAAACACCTCAATAAACATGGCGTCAGCCTCCTAGCGAAGGAATTCAAAGACTTAGTGCTCAACAGAGCCCCCGGGCCTAGACAACAAACAAGACAAAGAACCATGGAAATAATACCCGACAACCGCCAATATCCAAGACAGAACCCCCCAAAGATGCCACCTATCAAGAAAAAGCCAACCAGAGCAACCCAGAGCACCGACATAGAGACAATAAAGAGAATAGAGCATGCGGTCACTACAATGGCCACAACAGCAATGCACATAAACCAATACCTGGCCACACTGCAACCAACCAAGAACCCAGCCTGTCCTCTGCAGGACAGCTCATTACAAGGTTTACACACTGAAGATGAAATCACTAACTATCAGTAGTTGGAACATACAAGGGCTGAACGCCTCAGCCTTTGGATCTAAATCAAAAGATCCAGACTTCATAGACAGACTAAAAAACATAGACATTCAAATCCTCCTAGAGACATGGACCCGGGCAGATGACGAGTCCCTAACACCCATGGGCTACAAGGAACTCTCAGTGCCCGCCCAGAAAAATAAGACCACCAAACATGGCCGCCACTCAGGAGGCATACTAATATGGTACAAGGAGGAGCTCAAAGAACACGTAAAAGCTACCAAACGTGGAACCAATCACATATGGATAAAAATAAGCAGCTCCATCCTCAGCGGCCAGCAGGACATCTATCTCTGTGCAGTATATATGCCCCCACCAGGGTCCCCCTACCACCACCCCGACACTTACGAGGTCCTACAAAGGGAAGCCGTCCACTTCCAACCCAAAGGCAGAGTACTAATATGCGGAGACCTGAATGCAAGGACAGGCACAGAGATAGACTACCTGCCCCCTGACGACAACCCACATGCGCACGGTAGTGAGATCCACCACCCAGAACCCACACAGACAAGAAGAAACAGCCAAGACAGAATTGTCAACAAGAGTGGGAGACAACTGCTGAACATGTGCCGAAGCCTAGGACTGTACATAATAAACGGACGTACCACAGGCGATCCCAGAGGACGCTTCACACTAAACTCTCAAGTGGGCAACAGCGTGGTGGACTATGCCATTACAGACGCAGACCTGTCAGACATTGAAGACTTCACAATCGCACCTGACTCCCATCTATCAGACCACAACCAGATCCTACTATACATGAGAACCAGGAACAAAACACCCATACATGAGCCCCAACAGTCCGGCCTCTACAACCTACCAAGACATTTCAAATGGGCCAACCACCAGGCCATAGAATATAGCAACGCAACCAACCGACCCGAAATCAAGACACTGCTCACAAACTTCCATACAAACAACTATCAGCCAGACCAACAGGGAGTCACCAGAGCTGTGAAGGATCTCAAGTACATCCTACAGACCACAGCAGAACTAGCAGGCCTGAAACGAACCAAACCCATAAGACAAACCAACAAACAGTCCCACAAATGGTTCGACAGCGACTGCAAAGCACTACGCCATACCCTAAGAACAGCCTCCAACCAAAAACACAGGGACCCCAACAACAAGGAGGTGAGGGAAGCCTACAGCAATCTATGCAAGCAATACAAGGGCACCCTCAGAGAGAAGAAACAGAGATACCTCTCCCACAAAATTGAGCAACTAGAGGACTCCCTCCAGGACAGCTCATTCTGGGAGACCTGGCACCACATGGGCACAAAGCCCAAGAAAAACTCTCTCCACATCCAAAATGGCAATATCTGGCTCAACTACTTCAGAGGTCTCTACAAAAACATCCCAGAAGAAGAACTAACTCCAGAACAGCAACAGATAATCACCAAACTGAGGGACATGGAGAAAGTCATCAAAGACTTCCAGAACCCTCTGGACTCGCCAATCACCATAAAAGATATACAGGAAAGAATTGCCCTGCTGAAAGGCAAAAAGGCCAGTGGCCCTGACGGCATCCTACCAGAGATGATCAAATACAGCCCTCCAGCAATACACGCGGCGCTGGCAAAGCTATTCACCCTCGTGCTCAATGCTGGACACTTCCCCGAAGACTGGAACAAAGGGCTCAAAACCCCCATCTACAAGAATGGGGACCAATATGACCCCAACAACTACAGAGGGATCTGCGTCAGCAGCACGCTGGGGAAACTGTTCAACAGCATCATCAATAACAGAATCCTCACCTTCCTCACACAACACGGGGTCCTCAGCAAGAGCCAAGCAGGGTTCATGCCAAACCACCGCACCACAGACCATATCTACACCCTGCACAGCCTCATCAAGACGCACGTCCACAACACCAGAAGAGGCAAGATATTCGCCTGCTTCGTGGACTTTAAGAAGGCGTTTGATTCAGTATGACACCCAGGCCTACTTCTAAAACTCCTAGAGAGTGGAATAGGAGGAAGAACGTACGACGTCATCAAGAGCTCCTACACCGGAAACCAGTGCAGTGTGAAGGTGAATGGGAAAAGGACAGCATACTTCCAACAGGCCCGAGGGGTCAGACAAGGCTGTAGCCTGAGCCCAACGCTCTTCAACATCTATATCAATGAACTGGCTACAGCCCTGGAGGCCTCACCAACCCCAGGCCTCACCCTGAACAATCGAGAGGTGAAGTTCCTGCTATACGCCGATGACCTCCTACTCCTGGCCCCCACCGAGAAAGACCTCCAAGAAAGCCTGTCAGTGCTGGAAAAATTCAGCACCACATGGGCCCTACCCATCAACCAGAAGAAGACCAAAATCATGGTATTCCAGAAGAAGGGCCACAATAAAGCCTCCACCATCTCACAATTCACACTGAACGGCTCCACACTGGAGAAAACCAACAGCTACACCTACCTGGGGCTGGAGCTCAGCCAATCAGGAAGCTTCAAAGCAGCAATAGAAACCCCGAAAGCAAAAGCCTGCAGAACCTTCTACGCCATCAGAAGACAACTGTACCACCTCAAACCACCGGTGAGGGTCTGGATGAAGATATTTGACGCTGTCATCTCCCCGATCCTTCTCTATGGCAGTGAGGTTTGGGGCCCAGCCACCTACCCAGACCAGTCAAGGTGGGATTCCAGCCCAACAGAGAACTTCCACCTGGAGTTCTGCAAATACCTGCTACATGTCCATCGCAACACCACCAACATGGCCTGCAGGGCAGAGCTAGGCAGACTCCCCCTATGGCTCACCATACAGAAGAGGGCGCTAGCTTTCCAGGCACACATCCAGGTGAGCAAGTCCGACTCCTACCACCACCAAGCCTGGCTAAGCCACCTGAGCAAACCAGACATTCACCAACCAAACAGCAGCCAACAACCAAACCAAAAACACCAACAGATGATAACCAAGGCCGAAATAAAGGCGACCACAGAGGCAAACAGAGAGCGGTACATTGAAGAATGGAGAAACGAAATAAATAACTCCAAGAAACTCACCGTGTACCAATCCCTACAAAGGGACTACACCATGGCCACCTACCTGGAGAGAATACGCCACCCCAAGCACAGACAGACCCTGAGCCGATACAGACTGAGCGCCCACAACCTAGAGATAGAGACGGGGCGATACAGACAGACGTACAAGCCACGGGAGAAGAGACTGTGCCAGCACTGTGACCAGGGGGCCCTAGAAGACGAGACCCACTTCCTGCTACACTGCACCAAATACTCAGCTATGAGGGCCGTCTACTACCAAAGACTCTCTGCCCACATCCCAGACTTCATATCTGCAGACGAGAAGAGGAAACTCTACATCCTACTGGGAGAAGAAGAAGCCACTGTGGAGATCGCTGCCCAATACGTGTCCAGCTGTCACCAAACAAGAGGAAGATGAGACTCCACGGACTGTTATATTTATCCCAAAACACCCGCCCCACCCACCCCCACCCCCACCTCCCCATATAGCAGCCACCAACGAAGAGGAAGATGAGACTCCATGGACTGTTATATTTATCCCAAAACACCCGCCCCACCCACCCCCACCCCCACCTCCCCATATAGCAGTCACCAACGAAGAGGAAGATGTGACTCCATGGACTGTTATAACCGAACCCCCCCCCCCCCATACCCACCACCCACCCTACCCAACTCCCCCCCCCCCACCCACCCACTTTACTAGCTTTGGCAATGCCAAATACCTATTCGGACGTGCCAATAAAGCATTTTTTTGATTTTGATTTTTTTTTGATTTTGATGTACAAGAATATAACTACTATAATACTGTTCTTATGTACAAGAATATAACTACTATAATACTACTCCTATGTACAAGAATATAACTATTATAATACTACTCCTATGTACAAGAATATAACTACTATAATACTGCCTCCTATATACAAGAATATAACTACTATAATACTACTCCTATGTACAAGAATATAACTATTATAATACTGCTCCTATGTACAAGAATATAACTACTATAATACTACATCCTACGTACAAGAATATAACTACTATAATACTACTCCTATGTACAAGAATATAACTACTATAATACTACCTCCTATGTACAAGAATATAACTAGAGATGAGCGAACAGTGTTCTATCGAACACATGTTCGATTGGATATCAGGGTGTTCGCCATGTTCGAATCGAATCGAACACCACGTGGTAAAGTGCGCCAAAATTCGATTCCCCTCCCACCTTCCCTGGCGCCTTTTTTGCACCAATAACAGCGCAGGGGAGGTGGGACAGGAACTACGACACTGGGGGCATTGAAAAAAATTGGAAAAAGTCATTGGCTGCCGAAATCAGGTGACCTCCATTTTAGACGAATAGTGGATTTCAAATCCGGGTCATATGAGAATGTGAACTTTGTGACTATGAGACAGGGATAGCTGTACAGGCAGGAATAGCTAGGGATAACCTTTATTTAGGGGGGAATGTTATTAAAAATAACTTTTTGGGGCTCTATCGGGTGTGTAATTGTGATTTTTGTGAGATAAACTTTTTCCCATAGGGATGCATTGGCCAGCGCTGATTGGCCGAATTCCGTACTCTGGCCAATCAGTGCTGGCCAATGCATTCTATTAGCTTGATGAAGCAGAGTGTGCACAAGGGTTCAAGCGCACCCTCGGCTCTGATGTAGCAGAGCCGAGGCTGCACAAGGGTTCAAGCGCACCCTCGGCTCTGATGTAGGAGAGCCGAGGGTGCACTTGAACCCTTGTGCACCCTCAGCTCTGCTACATCAGAGCCGAGGGTGCGCTTGAACCCTTGTGCACACTCTGCTTCATCAAGCTAATAGAATGCATTGGCCAGCGCTGATTGGCCAATGTATTCTATTAGCCTGATGAAGTAGAGCTGAATGTGTGTGCTAAGCACACACATTCAGCTCTACTTCATCGGGCTAATAGAATGCATTGGCCAGCGCTGATTGGCCAGAGTACGGAACTCGACCAATCAGCGCTGGCTCTGCTGGAGGAGGCGGAGTCTAAGATCGCTCCACACCAGTCTCCATTCAGGTCCGACCTTAGACTCCGCCTCCTCCGGCAGAGCCAGCGCTGATTGGCCGAAGGCTGGCCAATGCATTCCTATGCGAATGCAGAGACTTAGCAGTGCTGAGTCAGTTTTGCTCAACTACACATCTGATGCACACTCGGCACTGCTACATCAGATGTAGCAATCTGATGTAGCAGAGCCGAGGGTGCACTAGAACCCCTGTGCAAACTCAGTTCACGCTAATAGAATGCATTGGCCAGCGCTGATTGGCCAATGCATTCTATTAGCCCGATGAAGTAGAGCTGAATGTGTGTGCTAAGCACACACATTCAGCACTGCTTCATCAAGCCAATACAATGCATTAGCCAGTGCTGATTGGCCAGAGTACGGAATTCGGCCAATCAGCGCTGGCTCTGCTGGAGGAGGCGGAGTCTAAGATCGGACCTGAATGGAGACTGGTGTGGAGCGATCTTAGACTCCGCCTCCTCCAGCAGAGCCAGCGCTGATTGGCCGAATTCCGTACTCTGGCCAATCAGCACTGGCTAATGCATTGTATTGGCGTGATGAAGCAGTGCTGAATGAGTGTGCTTAGCACACACATTCAGCTCTACTTCATCAGGCTAATAGAATACATTGGCCAATCAGCGCTGGCCAATGCATTCTATTAGCTTGATGAAGCAGAGTGTGCACAAGGGTTCAAGCGCACCCTCGGCTCTGATGTAGCAGAGCTGAGGGTGCACAAGGGTTCAAGTGCACCCTCGGCTCTCCTACATCAGAGCCGAGGGTGCGCTTGAACCCTTGTGCAGCCTCGGCTCTGCTACATCAGAGCCGAGGGTGCGCTTGAACCCTTGTGCACACTCTGCTTCATCAAGCTAATAGAATGCATTGGCCAGCACTGATTGGCCAGAGTACGGAATTCGGCCAATCAGCGCTGGCCAATGCATTCTATTAGCCCGATGAAGTAGAGCTGAATGTGTGTGCTAAGCACACACATTCAGCACTGCTTCATCACGCCAATACAATGCATTAGCCAGTGCTGATTGGCCAGAGTACGGAATTCGGCCAATCAGCGCTGGCTCTGCTGGAGGAGGCGGAGTCTAAGATCGCTCCACACCAGTCTCCATTCAGGTCCGACCTTAGACTCCGCCTCCTCCAGCAGAGCCAGCGCTGATTGGCCGAATTCCGTACTCTGGCCAATCAGCACTGGCTAATGCATTGTATTGGCGTGATGAAGCAGTGCTGAATGAGTGTGCTTAGCACACACATTCAGCTCTACTTCATCGGGCTAATAGAATGCATTGGCCAATCAGCGCTGGCCAATGCATTCTATTAGCGTGAACTGAGTTTGCACAGGGGTTCTAGTGCACCCTCGGCTCTGCTACATCAGATTGCTACATCTGATGTAGCAGTGCCGAGTGTGCATCAGATGTGTAGTTGAGCAAAACTGACTCAGCACTGCTAAGTCTGCATTCGCATAGGAATGCATTGGCCAGCCTTCGGCCAATCAGCGCTGGCTCTGCCGGAGGAGGCGGAGTCTAAGGTCGGACCTGAATGGAGACTGGTGTGGAGCGATCTTAGACTCCGCCTCCTCCAGCAGAGCCAGCGCTGATTGGCCGAATTCCGTACTCTGGCCAATCAGCACTGGCTAATGCATTGTATTGGCGTGATGAAGCAGTGCTGAATGTGTGTGCTTAGCACACACATTCAGCTCTACTTCATCGGGCTAATAGAATGCATTGACCAGCGCTGATTGGCCAGAGTACGGAATTCGGCCAATCAGCGCTGGCTCTGCTGGAGGAGGCGGAGTCTAAGATCGCTCCACACCAGTCTCCATTCAGGTCCGACCTTAGACTCCGCCTCCTCCAGCAGAGCCAGCGCTGATTGGCCGAATTCCGTACTCTGGCCAATCAGCACTGGCTAATGCATTGTATTGGCTTGATGAAGCAGTGCTGAATGTGTGTGCTTAGCACACACATTCAGCTCTACTTCATTGGGCTAATAGAATGCATTGGCCAGCGCTGATTGGCCGAATTCCGTACTCTGGCCAATCAGCACTGGCTAATGCATTGTATTGGCGTGATGAAGCAGTGCTGAATGTGTGTGCTTAGCACACACATTCAGCTCTACTTCATCGGGCTAATAGAATGCATTGGCCAATCAGCGCTGGCCAATGCATTCTATTAGCGTGAACTGAGTTTGCACAGGGGTTCTAGTGCACCCTCGGCTCTGCTACATCAGATTGCTACATCTGATGTAGCAGTGCCGAGTGTGCATCAGATGTGTAGTTGAGCAAAACTGACTCAGCACTGCTAAGTCTGCATTCGCATAGGAATGCATTGGCCAGCCTTCGGCCAATCAGCGCTGGCTCTGCCGGAGGAGGCGGAGTCTAAGGTCGGACCTGAATGGAGACTGGTGTGGAGCGATCTTAGACTCCGCCTCCTCCAGCAGAGCCAGCGCTGATTGGTCGAGTTCCGTACTCTGGCCAATCAGCACTGGCCAATGCATTTCTATGGGGAAAAGTTAGCTTGCGAAAATCGCAAACTGACAGGGATTTCCATGAAATAAAGTGACTTTTATGCCCCCAGACATGCTTCCCCTGCTGTCCCAGTGTCATTCCAGGGTGTTGGTATCATTTCCTGGGGTGTCATAGTGGACTTGGTGACCCTCCAGACACGAATTTGGGTTTCCCCCTTAACGAGTTTATGTTCCCCATAGACTATAATGGGGTTCGAAACCCATTCGAACACTCGAACAGTGAGCGGCTGTTCGAATCGAATTTCGAACCTCGAACATTTTAGTGTTCGCTCATCTCTAAATATAACTACTATAATACTACCTTCTATGTATAAGAATATAACTACTATAATACTACATCCTACGTACAAGGATATAACTACTATAATACTACTCCTATGTACAAGAATATAACTACTATAATACTACCTTCTATGTATAAGAATATAACTACTATAATACTGCCCCCTATGTACAAGACTATAACTACTATAATACTACCTCCTTTGTACAAGAATATAACTACTATAATACTACCTTCTATGTATAAGAATATAACTACTATAATACTGCCCCCTATGTACAAGACTATAACTACTATAATACTACCTCCTATGTACAAGAATATAACTACTATAATACTGCTCCTATGTACAAGAATATAACTACTATAATACTACTCCTATGTACAAGAATATAACTACTATAATACTGCCCCCTATGTACAAGAATATAACTACTATAATACTACTCCTATGTACAAGAATATAACTACTATAATACTGCCCCCTATGTACAAGAATATAACTACTATAATACTGCCCCCTATGTACAAGAATATAACTACTATAATACTACCTCCTATGTACAAGAATATAACTACTATAATACTGCTCCTATGTACAAGAATATAACTACTATAATGCTGCCCCTATGTACAAGAATATAACTACTATAATACTACCTCCCTTGTACAAGAATATAACTACTATAATACTACTACTATGTAGAAGAATATAACTACTATAATACTACCTCCTATGTACAAGAATATAACTACTATAATACTGCTCCTATGTACAAGAATATAACTACTATAATACTGCTCCTATGTACAAGAATATAACTACTATAATGCTGCCCCTATGTACAAGAATATAACTACTATAATACTACTACTATGTAGAAGAATATAACTACTATAACACTGCCTCCTATGTACAAGAATATAACTACTATAATACTACCTCCTATGTACAAGAATATAACTACTATAATACTGCTCCTAAGTACAAGAATATAACTACTATAATACTACCTCCCTTGTACAAGAATATAACTACTATAATACTGCTCCTATGTACAAAAATATAACTACTATAATACTACCTCCTATGTACAAGAATATAACTACTATAATACTACCTCCCTTGTACAAGAATATAACTACTATAATACTACTCCTATGTACAAGAATATAACTACTATAATACTACCTCCCTTGTACAAGAATATATCTACTATAATACTACCTCCTATGTACAAGAATATAACTACTATAATACTACCTCCTATGTACAAGAATATAACTACTATAATACTGCTCCTATGTACAAGAATATAACTACTATAATGCTGCCCCTATGTACAAGAATATAACTACTATAATACTACTCCTATGTACAAGACTATAACTACTATAATACTACTACTATGTAGAAGAATATAACTACTATAATACTACCTCCTATGTACAAGAATATAACTACTATAATACTACTACTATGTAGAAGAATATAACTACTATAACACTACCTCCTATGTACAAGAATATAACTACTATAATACTGCTCCTAAGTACAAGAATATAACTACTATAATACTGCCCCCTATGTACATTTATTTTTAATAATTTCTAAGAATACAAAAATGGTGAAATAGTTGAAGACTTCTGGACTCTTCATCACACAACAATAAGTATGGAGAACTCCTTTAATATAAATTGATTGTCCCTTTAAATCCAGATATGGCGGTCTGGGTAGTAGTGACAGGTGTATATAAGCACCGATCTGTCACCCAGTGATAAGTCCTGTATCATCTTTCGGGCCCTGAGTACTCTGTGCACCCCTGTCTATTTAATTGCATTAGTGAGGATACAGTGTGTCAGGCCTGTAACCACTCGCTACGTGTAATATCTATAATAATTTGCCTATTTCTGTAGCGGACATGTTTCACCCCTGGCATGGTCCAGCTCACACCTCGCCCGGCGATATTTTGGCTGCGGCGGGGCTCGGCATGGGGCGAGCTTTTCCTCTGTCTTTAGGAGATTTTTGTGTAATCAGGCTGGAGTGTTAATAAGGGTAAGAGGATACAAGCTGCATTTTAAAAATAAAGCCCCCGGGGTCAGCAGAAAGAAGTGAAATTCTGTCGGGAGCCGTCAGCCACCAAACATTTCACACTTTTCAAAATAACCGCAGCTGTGGAGCCAAAATGTAGATACGATTGTAATTATACCGTAATGCAGTGTAACTGGCGAGGTGGGGACAGCTGGGGGGGGGGCTATGTCATGGTGGTCCAGACCTCAGCAGGTAGACAGGACTCGGTTGTAACATATGGAGTCCACTTGTATTGCTTGAGCCAAGTGGCAAGTGCAGGGGCAGGGAGATAACAATGGAACATTATAGTCAGTGTTGGGTATGCTCTTAAAGGGCCAGCTCACCTCCTACCATGTATACTTACATTGCCACCTTAGAGGTTCCAGTATAATGTGAAGTTGCGACTATTACTTGAACTATTGGCATTGACCCCGACCATTATTTGATTTAGCGTTACACTACCAGTTACACTCTATCTATCTACTATCTATCTATCTATCTATCTATCTATCTATCTCCTATCTATCTATCTATCTATCTTTCTATCTATCTATCTATCTCCTATCTATCTATCTATCTATCTATCTATCTATCTATCTATCTCCTATCTATCTATCTATCTATCTTTCTATCTATCTATCTATCTCCTATCTATCTATCTATCTATCTATCTCCTATCTATCTATCTATCTATCTATCTATCTATCTCCTATCTATCTATCTATCTTTCTATCTATCTATCTATCTATCTATCTATCTATCTCCTATCTATCTATCTATCTATCTATCTATCTATCTATCTATCTCCTATCTATCTATCTATCTATCATCTATCTATCTATCTCCTATCTATCTATCTATCTATCTATCTATCTATCTATCTATCTATCTATCTCCTATCTATCTATCTATCTATCTATCTATCTATCTATCTCCTATCTATCTATCTATCTATCTATCTATCTATCTATCTATCTATCTATCTATCTCCTATCTATCATCTATCTATCTATCTATCTCCTATCTATCTATCTATCTATCTATCTCCTATCTATCTATCTATCTATCTCCTATCTATCTATCTATCTATCTATCTATCTCCTATCTATCTATCTATCTATCTATCTATCTATCTCCTATCTATTTATCTATCTATCTATCTATCTATCTATCTCCTATCTATCTATCTATCTATCTATCTATCTATCTCCTATCTATCTATCTATCTATCTATCTATCTATCTATCTATCTCCTATCTATCTATCTATCTATCTATCTATCATCTATCTATCTATCTATCTATCTATCTATCTATCTCCTATCTATCTATCTATCTATCTATCTATCTATCTATCTATCTATCTATCTCCTATCTATCTATCTCCTATCTATCTATCTATCTATCTATCTATCTATCTATCTCCTATCTATCTATCTATCTATCTATCTATCTATCTTTATATGTATATATAGGCAGCTATTATAATGTGATTGATTTTTCTAAGAGGGAAAGGGGGCTGTACTGTGGGGAGATGTGGGGTGCAAGGTTGACTGTGGCGGAAGAGACGTGGGGTGCAGGGATTACTGTGGGGGAAGAGATGTGGGGTGTATGGGTGTAATGTGCGTGGGGGGGGGTGAAATGTGGGGTGCAGTGTGTACTGTGTGTGGGAGAGATGTGATGTGCAGGGTGTACCCAATGAGAAATGTGTGGGAATGGGTGGAGTCAATTTATAAATGGGTGGAGCTAAATCTTCCACGGTCCGCCCACATTTGGTCCCTCTTTCTGTCCTTTAAATGTTGGTAGGTATGCTATAATAACTGATGAGGGGGTTCAAAAATCTAATAGGTGGTACAAAGGTGGTTATTTGAATTGTGTGTGGTCATAAGGGAGGTGGTTGTTACTGTTTTGGGAGCCTTATTAATGGGTTGCCACTGGAAATATGTTGGTGTTGTTCATATATCAGCATTTAGGTTCCGCTTTTAATTTTTTATTTTTCTTTATTTTTTTATGTAGATTCTGAGCCCCATATAGGGATCACAATGTACATTTTTCCCCTATCAGTATGTCATTGTAATATGGGAGGAAATCCACACAAACACGGGGAGAACATACAAACTTGCAGATGCTTGTCCTTGGCAGGATTTGCCCACTTTTAATTTTGCCCAGGGCCCAGTTTGTCTAAAATTAGCCCTGTCCTAACCTATCTATCTGCAGGGCTGGGGTGATATGCTGGTTCTGGTGACTATAACCTATCTATCGGCAGGGCTGGGGTGATATGCTGGTCCTGGTGACACTAACCTATCTATCTGCAGGGCTGGGGTGATATACTGGTTCTGGTGACAGTAACCTATCTATCTGCAGGGCTGGGGTGATATGCTGGTTCTGGTGACTATAACCTATCTATCGGCAGGGCTGGGGTGATATGCTGGTCCTGGTGACACTAACCTATCTATCTGCAGGGCTGGGGTGATATACTGGTTCTGGTGACAGTAACCTATCTATCTGCAGGGCTGGGGTGATATGCTGGTTCTGGTGACAGTAACCTATCTATCTGCAGGGCTGGGGTGATATGCTGGAGTCTGGTGACAGTAACCTATCTATCTGCAGGGCTGGGGTGATACGCTGGTTCTGGTGACACTAACCTATCTATCTGCAGGGCTGGGGTGATATGTTGGAGTCTGGTGACAGTAACCTATCTATCTGCAGGACTGGGGTGATACGCTGGTTCTGGTGACACTAACCTATCTATCTGTAGGGCTGGGGTGATATGCTGGTTCTGGTGACACTAACCTATCTGCAGGGCTGGGGTGATATGCTGGTTCTGGTGACACTAACCTATCTATCTGCAGGGCTGGGGTGATATGCTGGTTCTGGTGACACTAACCTATCTGCAGGGCTGGGGTGATATGCTGGTTCTGGTGACACTAACCTATCTATCTGCAGGGCTGGGGTGATATGCTGGTTCTGGTGACAGTAACCTATCTATCTGCAGGGCTGGGGTGATATGCTGGTTCTGATGACCCTAACCTATCTATCTGCAGGGCTGGGGTGATATGCTGGTCCTGGTGACACTAACCTATCTATCTGTAGGGGGGGGGGGGTGATATGCTGGTTCTGGTGACACTAACCTATCTATCTGCAGGGCTGGGGTGATATACTGGTTCTGGTGATAGTAACCTATCTATCTGCAGGGCTGGGGTGATATGCTGGTTCTGGTGACAGTAACCTATCTATCTGCAGGACTGGGGTGATATGCTGGAGTCTGGTGACAGTAACCTATCTATCTGCAGGACTGGGGTGATACGCTGGTTCTGGTGACACTAACCTATCTATCTGTAGGGCTGGGGTGATATGCTGGTTCTGGTGACACTAACCTATCTGCAGGGCTGGGGTGATATGCTGGTTCTGGTGACACTAACCTATCTATCTGCAGGGCTGGGGTGATATGCTGGTTCTGGTGACAGTAACCTATCTATCTGCAGGGCTGGGGTGATATGCTGGTTCTGATGACCCTAACCTATCTATCTGCAGGGCTAGGGTGATATGCTGGTTCTGGTTTCACTAACCTATCTATCTGTAGGGGGGGTGATATGCTGGTTCTGGTGACACTAACCTATCTATCTGCAGGGCTGGGGTGATATACTGGTTCTGGTGATAGTAACCTATCTATCTGCAGGGCTGGGGTGATATGCTGGGTCTGGTGACAGTAACCTATCTATCTGCAGGGCTGGGGTGATACGCTGGTTCTGGTGACAGTAACCTATCTATCTGCAGGACTGGGGTGATATGCTGGAGTCTGGTGACAGTAACCTATCTATCTGCAGGACTGGGGTGATACGCTGGTTCTGGTGACACTAACCTATCTATCTGTAGGGCTGGGGTGATATGCTGGTTCTGGTGACACTAACCTATCTGCAGGGCTGGGGTGATATGCTGGTTCTGATGACCCTAACCTATCTATCTGCAGGGCTGGGGTGATATGCTGGATCTGGTGACAGTAACCTATCTATCTGCAGGGCTGGGGTGATATGCTGGTCCTGGTGACACTAACCTATCTATCTGTAGGGGGGGGTGATATGCTGGTTCTGGTGACACTAACCTATCTATCTGCAGGGCTGGGGTGATATACTGGTTCTGGTGATAGTAACCTATCTATCTGCAGGGCTGGGGTGATATGCTGGGTCTGGTGACAGTAACCTTTCTATCTGCGGGGCTGGGGCGATATGCTGGTTCTGGTGACACTAACCTATCTATCTGCAGGACTGGGGTGATATGCTGGTTCTGGTGGCACTAACCTATCTGCAGGGCTGGGGTGATATGCTGGTTCTGGTGGCACTAACCTATCTATCTGCAGGACTGGGGTGATATGCTGGTTTTGGGGGCCGCTAACCTATCTATCTACAGGGCTGGAGTGATATCCTGGGGTCTAGTGACACACTCCTATGAGAAAGAAACTGAACATTCATTTCCGAGCCTCTCACCACTCCAGCACTCCTGCTGATATTTGCTAGAGATGAGCGAACACTAAAATGTTCGAGGTTCGAAATTCGATTCGAACAGCCGCTCACTGTTCGAGTGTTCGAATGGGTTTCGAACCCCATTATAGTCTATGGGGAACATAAACTCGTTAAGGGGGAAACCCAAATTCGTGTCTGGAGGGTCACCAAGTCCACTATGACACCCCAGGAAATGATACCAACACCCTGGAATGACACTGGGACAGCAGGGGAAGCATGTCTGGGGGCATAAAAGTCACTTTATTTCATGGAAATCCCTGTCAGTTTGCGATTTTCACAAGCTAACTTTTCCCCATAGAAATGCATTGGCCAGTGCTGATTGGCCAGAGTACGGAACTCGACCAATCAGCGCTGGCTCTGCTGGAGGAGGCGGAGTCTAAGATCGCTCCACACCAGTCTCCATTCAGGTCCGACCTTAGACTCCGCCTCCTCCGGCAGAGCCAGCGCTGATTGGCCGAAGGCTGGCCAATGCATTCCTATGCGAATGCAGAGACTTAGCAGTGCTGAGTCAGTTTTGCTCAACTACACATCTGATGCACACTCGGCTCTGCTATATCAGATGTAGCAATCTGATGTAGCAGAGCCGAGGGTGCACTAGAACCCCTGTGCAAACTCAGTTCACGCTAATAGAATGCATTGGCCAGCGCTGATTGGCCAGAGTACGGAATTCGGCCAATCAGCGCTGGCTCTGCTGGAGGAGGCGGAGTCTAAGATCGCTCCACACCAGTCTCCATTCAGGTCCGACCTTAGACTCCGCCTCCTCCAGCAGAGCCAGCGCTGATTGGCCGAATTCCGTACTCTGGCCAATCAGCACTGGCTAATGCATTGTATTGGCGTGATGAAGCAGTGCTGAATGTGTGTGCTTAACACACACATTCAGCTCTACTTCATCAGGCTAATAGAATACATTGGCCAATCAGCGCTGGCCAATGCATTCTATTAGCTTGATGAAGCAGAGTGTGCACAAGGGTTCAAGCGCACCTTCGGCTCTGATGTAGCAGAGCCGAGGGTGCACAAGGGTTCAAGTGCACCCTCGGCTCTCCTACATCAGAGCCGAGGGTGCGCTTGAACCCTTGTGCAGCCTCAGCTCTGCTACATCAGAGCCGAGGGTGCGCTTGAACCCTTGTGCACACTCTGCTTCATCAAGCTAATAGAATGCATTGGCCAGCACTGATTGGCCAGAGTACGGAATTCGGCCAATCAGCGCTGGCCAATGCATCCCTATGGGAAAAAGTTTATCTCACAAAAATCACAATTACACACCCGATAGAGCCCCAAAAAGTTATTTTTAATAACATTCCCCCCTAAATAAAGGTTATCCCTAGCTATCCCTGCCTGTACAGCTATCCCTGTCTCATAGTCACAAAGTTCACATTCTCATATGACCCGGATTTGAAATCCACTATTCGTCTAAAATGGAGGTCACCTGATTTCGGCAGCCAATGACTTTTTCCAATTTTTTTCAATGCCCCCAGTGTCGTAGTTCCTGTCCCACCTCCCCTGCGCTGTTATTGGTGCAAAAAAGGCGCCAGGGAAGGTGGGAGGGGAATCGAATTTTGGCGCACTTTACCATGCGGTGTTCGATTCGATTCGAACATGGCGAACACCCTGATATCCGATCGAACATGTGTTCGATAGAACACTGTTCGCTCATCTCTAATATTTGCTGATGGGTCTGCAGTGACTGATATCATGTTATCACAGCAGTCAATAAGTGGCCTCTGCAAACCCTATTACAAAAACCTTAGGCTAAAGCTTTTCAATTTGATATAATGTATATATGAGAAGTCCGGAATATATTTCACAACATACAGAATACTCTAAGGGGGTTCATGAAATATTTATGGAATTTCTAGCAACACATTTGTGTAGTCAGATACATGTAATGTTTATGCCTACAGCTTGTCTCTTACCAGTCAGGCAATCCTGAGCTGTCAGCCCTACAGACAGGAAAATACAGGTGTGTCCATATCTCTGGATGCTCCGGATTCCAATAATGATGCCTGAGAATGATGTAAGACTTGCAGTAACTAACCATTAGAATAACATATACAGTGTTGGCCAAAAGTATTGGCACCCCTGCAATTCTGTCAGATAATACTCATTTTCTTCCAGAAAATGATTGCAATCACAAACTCTTTGGTATTATTATCTTCATTTAATTTGTCTTCAATGGAAAACCACAAAAAGAATTGTCAAAAAGCCAAATTGGATATAATTCCACACAAAACATAAAAAAGGGGGTGGACAAAAGTATAAGGCACCTAAGGTGGTGGCAATAACTAAATTACACTTGCAGCCAGTTGAAATGGATTAAAGTTGACTCCACCTCTGTCCTGTGTCCTTGTGTGACCACATTGAGCATGGAGAAAAGAAAGAAGACCAAAGAACTGTCTGAGGACTTGAGAAGCAAAATTGTGAGGAAACATGAGCAATCTCAAGGCTACAAGTCCATCTCCAAAGACCTGAATGTTCCTGTGTCTACCGTGCGCAGTGTCATCAAGAAGTGTAAAGCCCATGGCACTGTGGCTAACCTCCCTAGATGTGGACGCAAAAGAAAAATTGACGAAAGATTTCAATGCAAGATTGTGCAGATGGTGGATAAAGAACCTCGACTAACATCCAAACAAGGTCAAGCTGCCCTGCAGTCCGAGGGTACAACAGTGTCACCCCGTACTATCCAGTGTCAGCGTCTGACTGAGAAGGGACTGTATGGTAGGAGACCCAGGAAGACCCCACTTCTTACCCACAGACAGAAGCCAGGCTGGAGTTTGCCAAAACTTACCTGAGAAAGCCAAAAACGTTTTGCAAGAATGTTCTCTGGTCAGAGGAGACAAAAGTAGGAAAAGGCATCAACATAGAGTTTACAGGAAAAAAGAGGCCTTCAAAGAAAAGAAGATGCCCCCTACAGTCAGACATGGCGGAGGTCCCTGATGTTTTGGGGTTGCTTTGCTGCCTCTGGCACTGGACTGCTTGACCGTGTGCATGGCATTATGAAGTCTGAAGACGACCAACACATTGTGCAGCATCATGTAGGGCCCAGTGTGAGAAAGCTGGGTCTCCCTCAGAGGTCAGGGGTCTTCCAGCAGGACAAGGACCCAAAACACACTTCAGGTCAGCACTAGAAAATGGTGGTGAGAGAAAGCCCTGGAGACTTGTAAAGTGGCAGCAATGAGTCCAGCCCTGAATCCCATAGAACACCTGTGGGGGAGGAGAGATCTCTTGGTGGCAGTTTGGAGAAGGCCCCCTTCACATCTCAGGGGGGACCTGGAGCAGTTTGCCAAAGAAGAATGGTGTAAGATTCCAGCAGAGCCTTGTAAGAAACTCATTGCTGGTTACCGGAAGCGGTTGTGCGCAGTTATTGTGTCTAAGGCTGTATTCACACTGAGTAACGCTGGCGTTTTTTGTGCTTATTTTTGCACATAGCGCCGCGTTAACGCGGAGTAGCACCGCGTTAACGCCGCGTGTACGCCATGTTAACGCCGCGCTATTTTGCGGTGGCTTTGCCCGGCGTTAACGCGGCGTATACGCGGCGTTAACGCTGCGCAACGCAGTGTTAACGCGGCGCTATGTGCAAAAATAAGCACAAAAAACGCCAGCGTTACTCAGTGTGAATACAGCCTAAAGGTTGTGCTACCAATTATTAGGCTGAGGTGGCCAATACTTTTGTCCGGCCCATTTTTGGAGTTTTGTGTAAAATGATCCAATGACATTTTTTTCATTCTGTGTTTTTTCATTGCAAACAAAATAAATGAAGATAATACCAAAGAGTTTGTGCTTGTAATCATTATCTGGAAGACACTGAGTATTATCTGACAGAATTGCAGGGGTGCCAATACTTTTGGCCAACACTGTATAGCACTGGTGTCCATGAGACAGCATCAACCCTGACAGCTAAATCACAGCACCTATGGATGATGTTATAGCTATTAAAATACTACAATGACTATACTACTGCCCCTATGTACAAGAATATAACTACTATAATACTGCTCCTATGTACAAGAATATAACTACTATAATACTGCTCCTATATACAAGAATATAACTACTATAATACTGCTCCTATGTACAAGAATATAACTACTATAATACTGCCCCATGTATAAGAATATAACTACTATAATACTACCTCCTATGTACAAGAATATAACTACTATAATACTGCCCCCTATGTACAAGAATATAACTACTATAATACTGCTCCTATGTACAAGAATATAACTACTATAATATTGCCCACTATGTACAAGAATATATCTACTATAATACTACCCCTATGTACAAGAATATAACTACTATAATACTGCCCCCTATATACAAGAATATAACTACTATAATACTGCCCCCTATGTACAAGAATATAACTACTATAATACTACTCCTATGTACAGGAATATAACTACTATAATACTACTCCTATGTACAAGAATATAACTACTATAATACTGCCCCCTATATACAAGAATATAACTACTATAATACTACCTTCTATGTACAAGAATATAACCACTATAATACTGCTCCTATGTACAAGAATACAACTACTATAATACTGCCCCCTATGTACAAGAATATAACTACTATAATACTGCTCCTTTGTACAAGAATATAACCACTATAATACTACTCCTATGTACAAGAAAATAACTACTATAATACTACTCATATGTACAAGAATATAACTACTATAATACTACCTCCTATGTACAAGAATAGAACTACAATAATACTGCTTATATGTACAAGAATATAACTACTATAATACTGCTCCTATTTACAAGAATATAACTACTGTAATACTGCCCCCTATATACAAGAATATAACTACTATAATACTACCTTCTATGTACAAGAATATAACCACTATAATACTGCTCCTATGTACAAGAATACAACTACTATAATACTACTCCTATGTACAAGAAAATAACTACTATAATACTACTTATATGTACAAGAATATACCTACTATAATACTGCTTTTATGTACAAGAATATAACTACTATAATACTGCTCCTATGTACAAGAATATAACTACTATAATACTGCCCCCTATGTACAAGAATATATCTCCTATAATACTGCCCCCTATATACAAGAATATAACTACTATAATACTACCTTCTATGTCCAACAATATAACCACTATAATACTGCTCCTATGTACAAGAATACAACTACTATAATACTGCCCCCTATGTACAAGAAAATAACTACTATAATACTACCTCCTATGTACAAGAATATAACTACTATAATACAGCTCCAACGTACAAGAATATACCTACTATAATACTGCTCCTATGTACAAAAATATAACTACTATAATACTACTCCTATGAACAAGAATATAACTACTATAATACTGCTCCTATGTACAAGAACAGGAGCAGTAGTTATATTATTGTACATAGGAGCAGTATTATAGTAGTTATATTCCTGTACATAGGAGGCAGTTTTATAGTAGTTATATTCTTGTACATGGGAGCAGTATTATAGTAGTTATTTTCTTGTATATAGGAGTAGTATTATAGTAGTTATATTCTTGTACATAGGAGCAGTATTATAGTGGTTATATTCTTGGACATAGAAGGTAGTATTATAGTAGTTATATTCTTGTATATAGGGGGCAGTATTATAGTAGTTATATTCTTGTACATAGGGGGCAGTATTATAGGAGTTATATTCTTGTACATAGGGGGCAGTATTATAGGAGTTATATTCTTGTACATAGGGGGCAGTATTATAGGAGTTATATTCTTGTACATAGGAGCAGTATTATAGTAGTTATATTCTTGTACATAGGAGTAGTATTATGGTAGTTAAATTCTTGTACATAGGGGGCAGTATTATAGTAGTTATATTCTTGTACTATAACAGAAGACAATAAGATGTTAGGTGTCGTAGTAGGTGTACCCCACATGCAGATAGTAGGATACAGTTTGATAAGCCTATACTGTGTGCTTCTCCCCGTCTCTAGTGTCTGTCTCCCCTCTATACACTTCTGTTACTGCTCTTTCGTTGCAGTGTCCTCGGGCAGTTGTACAGAACAGTACAGTGATATAAATTGGCTCTGTCTGATGAAATCTCTTATGGTTCTTGTTCGGCTACAATCGATTTTCCCTGTTGGATTGAGCGGAGGACGCAGGTGTCTGTCATCCCGCAGGGTCTGTTCTCCGATAATTGGGCCCGATGATAAAAAAAAGTGAGTGAGACACTTCACTTTATAAAGATTCAGATGTTTCGAGGCTTTGTCTGGATCACTGTAGTGAACTGGAATTAATGTGACAGCCTGTTTACCACCAGCAGGGGAAGGAGAGAACTTGGAGGCTATGAGGATGGGGGGAGCGTGCATGCTGACTTGCAGGAAAACAAAAATAATCCTGTGGAAGAGGCAAGGAGGCTGAGGAGGGCCGAGGAGGGGGATTACATTACGGCCCAGAGACTTAAATCACCCTGAGGGTAAATATAGAGCAGTAGTCTTGGTCATCCGGAATCTGCACAGGGATGAGCAGTGAATGGAAATCACCTAGGCTTGCAACCCTTACCCATGGAATGTGAACCCTCACAGGCATGTGGCCGGCTCTGGCATATTTCGGGGGGTTTATGGGTTCAGTTGTGTTATGATTTAACAAGGATAAACACCTGGGAATTGTCCATTGGTGAAACGTAACCAAAAAAGTCCAATATTTCCTATATCTTCTCCAAATTACTCACTGGCCACAAGTTCTGGGTTTGGCCTGTGGTTACCAGTTGGTGCTATTGTGGCATCTGTTAACGGCACTTGAACATTGGTATATCTAGAGATAGGGTGACTGAAACCTATCCTCAAAAGCCAGAGTCAGCTTAAAGTCCTTATACCTCTTTTACCTGTATATGGGCGCCCAATATTCTTTCCTCCTTCAGAATCTAAGAAGTAGTCTCGAGTTAAGGCCGCCATATGTCATATATTCAATGTCCACTTGCACTAAGAACTTAAAGTAATTGTTCAGGATTTGGAGCAATATCAGGGGCGATCAGGGTGGTTGTAAAAAAAAAAAAAAAGACTCACATATCCCAGATGCTCCATTGTGCGGTCCTGTTCCCCTTTCCATCACATGCTAGAACTAGAGTTGAGCCAATCTTGAGATTTCAGAATCGATTTTAAAATCCGATTTCTGACCATTTTCCAGCTAGTCCCGATCGTGAAATTTGCTCGATCGCCGATCAGGATCTGATCTTTCCCGATCCTGACCGCTCATCCCTATTTGTATGTTATATATACAGTAGGGTTGAGCTGATCTTGAGATTTCAAAATCGATTTTAAAATCCGATTTCTGACCATTTTCCAGCTAGTCCCGATCGTGAAATTTGCTCGATCGCCGATCAGGATCTGATCTTTCCCGATCCCGACCGCTCATCCCTATTTGTATGTTATATATACAGTAGGGTTGAGCTGATCTTGAGATTTCAAAATCTGATTTCGATCATTTTCCAGCCGATCCCAATCGCGATTGTGAAATTTGCTCGATTGCCGATCAGGATCCGATCTTTCCCGATCCCGACTGCTCAACACTAGCTAGGACTTAAATCTCCAGAATCCATGAAGATCACATGACCTCTGAAGAAACCAGTTACGTACGTGAGTAGCATCCATGGTCCGGCTCCAGCGACCGCTGACTATCTGAGCAGTTCTCTGAGTCTCATAGCTTCCAATCATTGAGGGAAATTAGACCACGACTATACAGTAGACTACTGGGGATGGGTCAGCGCATCTTTTTTGCACTTTCACATCCACCCCAACTGAGTTTGCTCAAAATCTGGGACATCCTCTTCAAGATGGCCATATGCTTTAGGAAGTTGTCAGGTCGAATGCTACACAGTAGATGGTTTGCATTTCCTGGAGAAATCTAATGTTTATTGCCACCACTATAGATGTTGTGTAGGATTAGAAAAACATGGCTTCTTTCTTCCTAAAAGGCTGCCTCTGTGTTGTATGGTTTTGCAACTTAAAAGCCCTTTTACAGGTCCTGATGATCCATGTCCAAAATCATGAAAGCCCAATTGGATCTTCTTGTGGGCAGAAAATTTGTGGATGTAAAGGAACTTAAAAGAGGTATGTCCATCTCAACTGGACCACCTCAGAGAAGGTGGTATTTTCAAGGTTGAGAAGAGAGAACCCCTTTAAGCCTCGACACAAAACCATCTCCAAAGGGTGTTCCTCAAAGTACGATGAAACCTCTCTGAGATGACCTCTCAAAATTGCATTAAAATGTAGTCTTTAGAGATGAGTGAGTAGTGTTCGATCGAGTAGGTGTTCGATCGAATACTACGGTATTCGAGATACTCGTACTCGATTGAACACTACTAGCTGTTCGAAGTTTAAGGTTCGATGCAGAACCAGCGTTGATTGGCAGAATGCTATACATTCTGCCAATCAACGCTGGTTCTTCTCTTACCTTTAGAAGTCTTCTCCGTGAAGCGTACCGCAGCATCTTCCGGCTGGAATTCACTCTGCCTAGGCATCCGGCCTAGGCAGAGCCGACTGTGCATGCGTGGGCATGCCCTCACATGCGCAGTCGGCTCTGCTCAGGCGTCGGGCCAGGCAGAGCCGACCGTGCATGCGCAGTCAGCTCTGCCTAGGCCCCGATGCCTAGGCAGAGTGATACCGCGGGGGCGCTGCGTCGTGAGAAGACTTTGTTAGAGTCTAATAGAGATTACTCTATCAACTTCAAGGAGAATCCAGCCCGACCGTCATTCGTGGACTTGGTAAGTATAATTTTATCGAATTTTGAGTACCCCTGAAACGAGCATTTCCTCCCATAGACTATAATGGGGTTCAAAATCCGTTTGAACAATCGCACAATGTGCGGCTGTTCGAATAGGATTTCGAACCTCGGACATTTTAGTGTTCGCTCATCTCTAGTAGTCTTCTCTGAGAGTGGTCTTCTCAAAGGAGTTGGCTAATGTGGAAAACTTAATTCTGTCACACAAAATGTGTTCTGGCTAAGGAAGGTCTTCTCAAAGAGGTCTTTCGGAGAGATTTCACTGTAGACATTAATAGCATATGCCTAGCATATGTTGGCCTCCTACCTTTGGGACCGTACATTTCAAGAAAATCAGGATCCTTTAAAATTGTTTCTGCATACAAAGGCAACCAGCTGTAGTCACATCCAATAGGCTGAATAGGAATGTGGTCATGCACACCATTGACGTCTTGGAGAGTTATAAAAACTCACATTCTCCCTAGGGGTGGAGGTTACAGTTATTGGTGGGGTATGACTAGGAGACGTATTTACCTATTAAGTTCAACCTATCTAAGACCTAACTGTGTGATCCTGAGGAAGGCAACTGGCCAAATGAGATGTTGTCGAAGGATCCAGCCAATATCATCATGACCCTGGTGGACCACCCCCAGGCATGTACTGTCAGGGAAATATGGAATGGACTGGTTGGATTTCATGGGTGGTGGATGGGTTAACAGACTCTGATTATAACTTTTCGAGTGCTCAATAATTCATGCAGCTATAAATATTGCGGCCTCAATAATTAAAACCCTTTTAGCAATGTTCCCTGCGAGTGCCGAGCAATGCTATGGAGCTATCATTTAACAAAGGGGGGTTAATGACATCTTATACACAAGGCAGAGGCCGTTCCAGTGCCGGATGTGGTGGTACAAGGCCAAGAAGTCTATCTTGGGACATTATAAGGCGTAATGATGAAGGCCCGTCAAGAGTTGTCCTCGTTTCTGGAGGTGCGGGGTCATCAGCTACCTGATCGTTAGTGGTGGGGGCGGATCTTGTCGGAATTATTTGGGGAAAACTGATATGCACAAGGTCTTGAACATCTGCTCTGCTAATGTCAACGGTCAAGAGTGTGGAAAGAAAGAGGGGTTCAATTCTCTGCGATGCTCAGGTCACACAAGTTCTACGTAAGGGACTTCGGCAAATGCAGTGGGTGCAGGATTGGTGCTGACACATTTAGAGGGATGTATCAAATTGTGTAGAGGCTATGTACTAATGATCTGTCAGATGCTGACTCGCAAGGCTTGAGAACTTGCCACAACTACAAAAATATTGTCACTTTTATTGGGGTCAATTGAATTTGTCAATGATCTGGAAAACCTCAAAGGGATGAGCACAATGACCTTGAAGCTGGTTGGGAATCTCATCAAAGTCCCTGGCCTTGAGTGAAGACAGATTTATTGACAGGGCAATGTGACAAGTCTTGATTTATATATGCTGAGGTGAGGGTAGGCCATGCCAAGTATCCTATAAAGTGAATAATCATATTGGGGCTCATCTATCCATAGTTGGGCAACCACCCAGGACTCCTACTGTTGTGGGGGCCCTGAAGAGTGGGAACCATTCCAGGCTGATCTTGTCCCAATCTGAATGGCAGTAGGAACCTCCACAGTCATGAGTCTTTATAGGTGCTGCTATGTATGAAAACAAAGAAGCGGCAAATGTACCCATGTCACGGAAATGGGATAGCGGGCAATGGGTTCTCCGCTCAATGGTAGTTAATGGTGGTGTCAGGGAGAGCCTGAATTTGTATTTGGGCTATGAGGCACCAAGAACTTTATGTATACCACTGAATTGAAAAAGATGTCTCTTGAGGTCTTGGCCATACCAAAAATAACACGACTCCTATGAATGCATTCATTATTTCCTTCAGTGTCTTTTGATTACTGAGCAGAAAGAAAGGGTTAAGTGTTTTTGGTCTCTCCTGGGGACCAGATTGAATATGGTGGGATCCAATATTATGACATAGAAAAGAGCGAGCTCCTTAAATGGCACTTCGATCAACGGTGCTGAATTTTGCAATTTTTGCCAAGAGTCTTGGGCCAGTTCTCCATCCCCAAGCAATGCCTTCTCTCTGAAGAGTTGAGTCCGTCCAAGGCTCTCACCACCTTACGCCTATAGGGATAGAACCAACCAAGAATGGCCCCCTATCTCCAAGAGTCCAATAGTACACACCTAAAACCAATAAAGTTATTTTTTCCAGAATTTTCAAAAACAACTTTGCCATTTTGTACGTCTTATCTCCCTGTATGATTGCACTTCTATAGGAGGAACTGGATTTTGACTTCGTCACTCCAGATAGAGATCCATTGACCCTGCAGTCTTAGAATAGTGTGATTCAGTCTCAGAGATGTCAGCGTAATCTAATTATAAAATTTGTGGGCATAACTCATGGCCTAAAGTGCTGATCCACCAGCAGCAGCAGCAGAAGAAGCTACACAAGATACGAGGAGACTGTATCTTCAGCTTACACTGAGTATCTGATGGAAGAAGGAAAGCTAAAAAGGAAAACTTTTAGCTGGAGCCAAAATGCATGGTTTTGTAACCTACAGATTTCATTCCAAAATGGCAGCCGTGCAGCACCTATATGAGAAGAGGATGGCCAGTACCCCAGTGTACTCACAATTGTCCAACGCGGTTAGGTTAGAAATCACATGTTGCCTCCATACGACACTGTATGTTCTTCTTATAGTTTCTAGGTAAGAATATTATGGTAAAAGGGCATTCTATGTAGCAGTCATTGTGGACATGAAATGTGCTGGGCGTGCCCCTTTTTCTGGACATGGCCAGCAACTAAAGTGCCCATTTTACAAACAAACTGACTCAGAGGATTTAGGAGCATTCTGCCAGACATGGGAGATTTGACTGCTTTTTTGGAACTCCAGGAGGTTAACAATTTTTTGAGGAGTCTCCAAGACTTTCCAGGATTTTTTTTTTTTAATGTAAATTTTGAGCCCCACATAGAGCTCACAATGTACATTTTTCCCTATCAGTATGTTTTTGGAATGGAGATCCACACAAACACGGGCAGAACATACAAACTCCTTGCAGATGGGTTTTTGCCCTTGACGGGATTTGAACGCCAGGACTCCAGCGCTGCAAGGCTGAGCCACCGTGTGGCCCCGACTTTCCGGGATTATTGACAAGCACAAGATAGGTCTTGTTGGGAAGTATTAGTGGGCTGAAAAGATAGCTACACTGGGAACTGGTTGGCCTGCAGGCCTGAGATGTGGCCTAGAAGTATAGTCTTGAATTAGGCTGGACTGGGTGGAGTAGACAATAGGGAGGGGTAATGTAGTGAGAGTCTATGAGAGAGATAGGGTAAGTTCACACAGGGTTTTTTGGTCAGGACTTTGAGGCCGTATCCGCCTCAAAATCCTGACTAAAAAGACGGCTCCCATTGAGATCAATGTGAGATGGTCAGTTTTTTTGTTCTAAGAGACGTTTCTTCCAGCTCCCAGAAAAAAGAAGCGAGATGTTCATTCTTCAGGCCGATTCGCCTCGTGCTTACCCGTTTTTTGGTCTGTTACCTGAGGCGGAGTTCTAGACCAAAAAGCCCCATGTGAAATTACCTTTAGGGCCAAGGTGTACAAACTACCCTAATGTTGATGTGATTTGATTGAGAACTTTTAAGGCTAAAGCTCCACATTGCGGAAATGCAACATTTTTTGTTGCAGATCTTGCTGCGGTTTTTTTGGAGCCAAAGTCAGGAGTGGCTGGAAAAGGAATGAAAAATATATTTTAAGCTCTTATACTTCTCCCTTCTGCAACGTGGGACCTCAGCCTAAAGGGACATTCCAGGAGTAAACTACAGATGTTCTACTCTCAGGATAGGTTTTCAAACGCTCTCAGGTCCCTTCACAGATAAGATGTTCACTTTGGTGACTGCCACGACCTCTTCAAAGACCATGTCCCATCCGTGGCCTGCTTGCTGATCAGTCTCATTTATGTAAATCAGCTTGGTTTCAAAAACAACTATACAGTGTAGAGCGCCATACTGGGTGTTAGATCACCACCCATCAGATATGGATGACCTATCCCATTGGGTATGTCTAAAGATTTTAGTCCTGGAAAAAGCCTTTAGGCTAATGCCTCATGTTGTGGAAACTGAGTGTTTTTAACTGATATGGAAATACAGCATAAAAAAACGCTGCATGAACTCACACATTGCGGGAAAAAAAGCCATTGCAGCCATTGTGGTCTTTTCCACAGTGTTTCTTTTTTTTCCCAGCAGTTTGCTATGTGGGGCCTTAGGCCGGGTTCAGATTGAGTTTTTTGGTCAGGATTTTGATGCGGAATCCACGTCAAAATCCTGCTCAAAAAACCGCCTCCCATTGAAATTAATGGGAGCCGGTCATTTCCTTTTTACTCGAAGGGTTTGTTCCCGCACATGGAAAAAAGAAGCACCATGCCCTTTCTTCAGGCGATCAGCCGCGGACATTCACCTCGTGATACCTCCCTCCTAACTAGGCCCATTCATTTGGGCTTTTTCTGGAGCGGAATGCCGCGACTGGATGCTGGTGCACTGCACCAGCATCCAGGCACGGCTAGCCAGTTTTTGGGCCTCCGCATCGAATTCTGGACCGAAAAACCCTGTCTGAAAACAGCCTTAGGCCAGGGCCCCACAGACCGGAAACGCCACTGGAGACACTGCGGGAAAATCGCAGCATTGTACAGTGCACGCAAAATGGATGGGATTCATGCGAATCCCATCCCCACATTGCGGGAAAAATCGCAGTGCAGACACGCTGCGATTTGCAAAGCTGTTGCAGCTTTGCAAATTGCAGCATGTCAACTATATCTACGGAAACGCCGGCAGCTTTCCCGTAGATATAATGTTAAGAGAAAGTCAGCAGAGGAAAACTCTGCAAACTTTTTGTTGAAAGCACTGCAGAAAGGACCGCAGTGCGTTCACGCCGCAGTTCTTTCCGCAGCGCTTTAATGCTGCAATTACAGCCCAGTGGGGCCTTAACCTTAGTCAGTTTTGGAGACTGCTTGTTTTAATTTCCACCAAATCTATGAAACATCTCACATATTTTGATAAATTTGGGGCATCTATAAGTCTTATACATCTGCCATGACATGTCGCTGCACTTTTTACACCATCCCCTACTGGAGTGAGATTGCAACAATTTTGTCAAAATTCGTGGCAAATTTCTGTGAATTTGTAAAAAGTCACCTTTGATAAGTCAGCTCATAAACTTTTTGAAGCCAGAATTTTGGTGTAGGTTACAACAGTCACATTGTATACATCTGGTACACAACATCATGTTCACGTCACCAGGCTAAACAGGCCAACTTTTTGACTCCACAACTCCGGCACTCTCTCGAGGGGACAATTTGACAAAATTTCAGCTGGAGTTGTCCCTTTACGTGTTTCTCTTCAAAAATTCTAAAATGTTTTTAAAAAATTGCAGAAAATTAGGCAACCCATTGCTGTGGAGCTAAAACTCTCAGCATTTTGTGACTTGCATTCGTCAAGGACTTTATGAGCCAGTACTGCTATAGAGTGACACCGCCTTAAAAAACCCAAGGAGTCTGAATTCACTCTCTGAGCTGACAGAGTAATTCTAGATAAATTCTGGGTGCCTTAGGGACTCACCCACGCAACGTTGTCTCCTATGTCTCCTCTCTCTCCCCAATCTCTCCCCTACTCCTCTCCATCAATCTCTAATTACCCAGCATCCGCACAGGGCCTTCTTATCTTACTCCAGACTCATCTCAAATTATATTTAGATCCTGTGCTCTGTCTCCCTTCTTAATATGGTGATTGTAAAAAAAAAAAAAAATCTATCCGTATTTCAGCAGCTTGCAGGAGAACTGCTTAGGGCCACGAAATTAATAGACAAGAGTCGTTAACAGATCAGAGGATTCCGATGGGAGTTTGACTGAATGTGGATTATTGCCAATGGGTTACAGGTGGAATTACTCTCGATGCAAATGTCCGATGTGTAAGGGCTGAAAGCAGTGAGAGTAAAAGAGTCAGGGGGACCTGTACAGTGGGGGCAAAAAAGGAATGTGCGGAATTATAAGATGGGGAACTGTACTTCAATGTAGCTAAATAATTGTCCTGGATTAAAGTATCTCCTGGATACATGGAAGCACAGGACAAGGTGCTGCTTCTTACTACCAAAATGTTACCCAAGTTATACCGGCATCGTCTATATCACTATATACAAGAAGATGTATAACTTATATCAGCAGTACATATATAATTATATACAGGAGATACCCAGATTATAGCAGCTGTACATATATAATTATATACAGGAGATACCCAGGTTATACCAGCTGTACATATATAATTATATACAGGAGATACCCAGGTTATAGCAGCTGTACATATATAATTATATACAGGAGATACCCAGGTTATACCGGCTGTACATATATAATTATACACAGTATATACCCAGATTATACCAGCTGTACATATATAATTATATACAGGATATACCCAGGTTATACCAGCTGTACATATATAATTATATACAGTATATATCCAGGTTATACCAGCTGTACATATATAATTATATACAGTATATATCCAGGTTATACCGGCTGTACATATATAATTATATACAGGAGATACCCAGGTTATACCAGATGTACATATATAATTATATACAGTATATACCCAGGTTATACCGGCTGTACATATATAATTATATACAGGAGATACCCAAGTAATATCGGCTGTACATATATAATTATATACAGTATATACCCAGGTTATACCAGATGTACATATATAATTATATACAGGAGATACCCAGGTTATACCAGCTGTACATATATAATTATATACAGTATATACCCAGGTTATACTGGCTGTACATATATAATTATATACACGAGATACCCAGGTTATACCAGCTGTACATATATAATTATATACAGTGTATACCCAGGTTATACCAGCTGTACATATATAATTATATACAGGAGATACCCAAGTAATATCGGCTGTACATATATAATTATATACAGTATATACCCAGGTTATACCAGATGTACATATATAATTATATACAGGAGATACCCAGGTTATACCAGCTGTACATATATAATTATATACAGTATATACCCAGGTTATACTGGCTGTACATATATAATTATATACACGAGATACCCAGGTTATACCAGCTGTACATATATAATTATATACAGGAGATACCCAGGTTATACCAGCTGTACATATATAATTATATACAGTATATACTCAGGTTATACCAGCTGTACATATATAATTATATACAGTATATACCCAGGTTATACCAGCTGTATATATATATAATTATATACAGGAGATACCCAGGTTATACCGGCTGTACATATATAATTATATACAGTATATACCCAGGTTATACCAGCTGTACATATATAATTATATATAGTATATACCCAGTTTATACCAGCTGTACATATATAATTATATACAGGAGATATACCTAGGTTATACCGGCTGTACATATATAATTATATACAGGAGATACCCAGGTTATACCAGCTGTACATATATAATTATACACAGTATATACCCAGGTTATACCAGCTGTACATATATAATTATATACAGTATATACCCAGGTTATACCAGCTGTACATATATAATTATATACAGGAGATATACCCAGGTTATACCAGCTGTACATATATAATTATATACAGGAGATACCCAGGTTATACCAGCTGTACATATATAATTATATACAGTATATACCCAGGTTATACCGGCTGTATATATATGCAGATTGACTGAAGAGACTTGCAATCTACCACTATATGGGTACAGTATAAATTGACATAAATCCCATTTGAATGTGCTTCGGTCCCTGTGCTGAACCCATAAGAACCCCTCTGGGTTATGGAGAGTTCTGCAGCATTATGGTGATGTTATTTAGCCATGTGGTGTCTTTGTTTAGTAAAAATATGGTGGTATTATTTAGTCACAATTTGGTGTTATTATCTAACCAGTGTATATCACTGATATCATGTCAAAATATGATGAGTTAGGGCCCATTTACATGGGGCAAGAGGGGGCAGATTTTGATGCCGAATCAACGTCAGAATCCGCCCCCTCACAATAGCGTTCTATGCAGACCCCTAGCTTCCTTTTTTCCGTGAGCGGCATGAAGTGAGCTGCCCTTTCTTCAGGTGGATTCCGCGGCCGATTTAGCCCTGGCGTCTGCCTCACGGCAGCACCCTCTGAGCTAGGCCCATTCATTTGGGCCTACTCCGGAGCGGGAAGCCGTGACTGTTGGAAGCCGCGACAGTCGCGGAAGGAGCATTTTGGTCCTATTCTGAAGCGGCTCCCCGCGTCAGAATCAGGACAAAAAATACGCGGTCCCTAGCTCCGTGTGGATGGGACCTTATAAAGTCATGATAATGTGGTATGAACCAGTTACAGTATGGAGGTTAATTTTTTTTTTTAACTTTATGCTGTGTTATTCAGAGGTGTAATATGAAGCTCCTGAGCCCCAATACAAAATCTTTGTTAAAGGGATTCTACCATTAAAACCTTTATTTTGTGGCGTTCTCTCACAGCGATGGGGGCGTCCCCACCTCAGCTAGAGAAGTGTCTCCAGTGCCGCCTCCTTCTGCGTCCGCAGCGTCATCTTCAATGTGTTCTTCCGGCGCAGACTCGTAACTTCTAGGCGTCGGGCCTTGGGCAGAGCAGACTGCGCAGGTGTACTGGCCATGGAAAAATGGCTGCTTGCACAGTATTGTTAGCGGCCATTTTCCCGTGACCTGTGCGCCTGCGCAGTCTGCTCTGCTCAAGGCCCGACGCCTAGAAGTTACAAGCCTGCGCCGGAAGAAGACATTGAAGATGACGCTGCGGATGCAGAAGGAGGCGGCGCTGAAGACGCTTCTCTGGCAGCGGTGGGGATGCCCCCATCGCTGTTTGAGCGCTGGGGCCGGCCCCCATCGCTGCGAGAAAACTCATTTGCATAACGGTAAAAAACTGAATTTCTAAGGAACGGCGCAGTGGAGATCACGTCTAAAGGTAAGAGACGAATAGCCTTTCTAAAAGCTATTCCGACGTCTTATCTACAAAAAAAAAAGGTTTTAATGGTAGAATCCCTTTAAATGTAATGAAATGCTTAATGTACTGGGCTCATCTGATGATATCCGGTCATGTTCTGGTGGTATCCAGTCATGGTATATTATCTAGTCACTGTACAGTGGTCTTACACATTTGTAGAAAGTTGTTCTTACTGTCATGGTTTGGGGTGTTATCCAGCTACGGTATGGAGGTGTTTAGAGATGGGCAAATCGATTCATTCTGAGCTGGGTTTGACTCGAATATTCCAAATGGTTCAGTTTTTAACAAAATCAAACTCTTTGCGATTTGTCTTGGACAAACTAAAATGGCTGCCATGACATGTATTCTGCATCAAAAATAGAGAAGAAACACAAGTCTGAGAGTCACTGTGACGTTCAGGCGCCACCAGACATCACCTGAGAGCCTTTCAGCCCATAGCTAGAAGTAGATGGAGTTGATGTCATATCCAAATTATATTAAAGTGTTATGAGCTGGAACATGAGGCATTTTAGGTACTGAATGAAGTAGGGGATGGATATGTTATTGATAATACACAGTGATTACTCACATTTCTTAAACAAAGGAGTGAGAGAAGTAAAATAAAGTTTAGTCAGATTAATCATAGAAATCATAGATAGGAGAGAGGGAAAATATCTGTGCTGCCAGACTGCTACAGTAATACAGACAATGGGACAAACTGTCCACAGGTAGCGTGGATATAATACCTATAAAAATGGATCAGGCATGGAACTAGAAACAGGAGCGACAGGTTCCTAGGAGCCCTAAGAGTATTCTACACTATGTTTTATAGATAGGTTCCTAGGAGCCCTAAGAGTATTCTACACTATGTTTTATAGATAGGTTCCTAGGAGCCCTGACAGTGTTCTACACTATGTTTTATAGATAGGTTCCTAGGAGTCCTGACAGTGTTCTACACTATGTTTTATAGATAGGTTCCTAGGAGCCCTGACAGTATTCTACACTATGTTTTATAGATAGGTTCCTAGGAGCCCTGACAATGTCATACACTATGTTTTATAGATAGGTTCCTAGGAGTCCTGACAGTATTTTACACTATGTTTTATAGATAGGTTCCTAGGAGCCCTAAGAGTATTCTACACTATGTTTTATAGATAGGTTCCTAGGAGCCCTGACAATGTCATACACTATGTTTTATAGATAGGTTCCTAGGAGTCCTGACAGTATTTTACACTATGTTTTATAGATAGGTTCCTAGGAGCCCTGACAGTGTTATACACTATGTTTTATAGATAGGTTCCTAGGAGTCCTGACAGTATTTTACACTATGTTTTATAGATAGGTTCCTAGGAGCCCTGGCAGTATTCTACACTATGTTTTATAGATAGGTTCCTAGGAGCCCTAAGAGTGTTCTACACTATGTTTTATAGATAGGTTCCTAGGAGTCCTGACAGTATTCTACACTATGTTTTATAGATAGGTTCCTAGGAGTCCTGACAGTGTTCTACACTATGTTTTATAGATAGGTTCCTAGGAGCCCTGACAGTATTCTACACTATGTTTTATAGATAGGTTCCTAGGAGCCCTGACAGTGTTCTACACTATGTTTTATAGATAGGTTCCTAGGAGCCCTAAGAGTGTTCTACACTATGTTTTATAGATAGGTTCCTAGGAGCCCTGACAGTGTTCTACACTATGTTTTATAGATAGGTTCCTAGAAGCCCTGACAGTATTCTACACTATGTTTTATAGATAGGTTCCTAGAAGCCCTGACAGTATTCTACACTATGTTTTATAGATAGGTTCCTAGGAGCCCTGACAGTATTCTACACTATGTTTTATAGATAGGTTCCTAGGAGCCCTGACAGTGTTCTACTCTATGTTTTATAGATAGGTTCCTAGGAGCCCTAAGAGTGTTCTACACTATGTTTTATAGATAGGTTCCTAGGAGTCCTGACAGTATTCTACACTATGTTTTATAGATAGGTTCCTAGGAGTCCTAAGAGTATTCTACACTATGTTTTATAGATAGGTTCCTAGGAGTCCTGACAGTATTCTACACTATGTTTTATAGATAGGTTCCTAGGAGTCCTGACAGTGTTCTACACTATGTTTTATAGATAGGTTCCTAGGAGCCCTGACAGTATTCTACACTATGTTTTATAGATAGGTTCCTAGGAGCCCTGACAGTGTTCTACACTATGTTTTATAGATAGGTTCCTAGGAGCCCTAAGAGTGTTCTACACTATGTTTTATAGATAGGTTCCTAGGAGCCCTGACAGTGTTCTACACTATGTTTTATAGATAGGTTCCTAGAAGCCCTGACAGTATTCTACACTATGTTTTATAGATAGGTTCCTAGAAGCCCTGACAGTATTCTACACTATGTTTTATAGATAGGTTCCTAGGAGCCCTGACAGTATTCTACACTATGTTTTATAGATAGGTTCCTAGGAGCCCTGACAGTGTTCTACTCTATGTTTTATAGATAGGTTCCTAGGAGCCCTAAGAGTGTTCTACACTATGTTTTATAGATAGGTTCCTAGGAGTCCTGACAGTATTCTACACTATGTTTTATAGATAGGTTCCTAGGAGTCCTAAGAGTATTCTACACTATGTTTTATAGATAGGTTCCTAGGAGTCCTGACAGTATTCTACACTATGTTTTATAGATAGGTTCCTAGGAGTCCTGACAGTGTTCTACACTATGTTTTATAGATAGGTTCCTAGGAGCCCTGACAGTATTCTACACTATGTATTATAGATAGGTTCCTAGGAGCCCTGACAGTGTTCTACACTATGTTTTATAGATAGGTTCCTAGGAGCCCTAAGAGTGTTCTACACTATGTTTTATAGATAGGTTCCTAGGAGCCCTGACAGTGTTCTACACTATGTTTTATAGATAAGTTCCTAGGAGCCCTGACAGTATTCTACACTATGTTTTATAGATAGGTTCCTAGGAGCCCTGACAGTATTCTACACTATGTTTTATAGATAGGTTCCTAGGAGCCCTGACAGTATTCTACACTATGTTTTATAGATAGGTTCCTAGGAGCCCTGACAGTGTTCTACACTATGTTTTATAGATAGGTTCCTAGGAGCCCTAAGAGTGTTCTACACTATGTTTTATAGATAGGTTCCTAGGAGTCCTGACAGTATTCTACACTATGTTTTATAGATAGGTTCCTTGGAGCCCTAAAAGCCCAGGTAGAAATAGAAGATTTTCATTTTGTGGGGATAGATTAGAGAGATAGGGTCTATTACACTCATTGTGATAGAGATTGGAAATAATAAACAGATAATACAGTGTGAAGGTTCTGGAGATATGTAATGTTAGGACTGCAGAAGAAAACTTTGTTTGATAGATAAAGTGTCACTGCCTCTTTAGTTGTCTGTGCGTCAGTGAAGTGATGACAATTCTTAGAATCAGAACATTAAAATTCAATCTGCACTTTGTCCAAGATGAAGAACAGAGAATTTAGCCAGGCCACGTGGCACTCTTTTTGTATACATCTGGTATAATTTTTTAATTGTTTTTCCTTGTCAAATACCAAAATAGCTAGTGAAATATTGAAAAGCATAAAAAAAATCCTACATTGCTATTTTGCCATATCCGTCAACATATCTGTTGCTATCCCTTTAACATTACTTTTGCTGCTGCCCCTTTAACATTACTTTGGCTGTGTTCACATTAAAGAGCTAGAAAGATGTTAGAGAGAGTCCTAGAAGCCCTAAGAGGGTAACACACAACTTTTTAATACAATTTTTTGCACTTCCAGTCTGGAATGTACTAGTTTGAACTTAACCTGAACTTTTGGTCCAAACTAGAGATGAGCGATTTGGATCAAACCTGATTCGATTTGAATTTTCCAAAAGCTTTGGGCTCAACGAGAACCTGAAACCTTTGGGGGCTTTTCAGCCACAAATCATTTTAATACTTTTTTCAGACCCCAGAGTATAAGTGGACGCCTGGGCGGGGGTGATGGTGCGACAATATAAGAGACACTTGTACTCACTTTGCCTATCCTCTCCTGGGTAGTCTCTCTGCATCCTCTTCTGGCCTCCTGGCTGACATCATACACCTTGGGGTCATTGTTGAGGCTTGTGACTGGCCGTCGGTGGTCACATGGGATTCGCCAATTTTGTACAAAACAAGCATACCACCCAACTGTCAACGGATAGAAAGAGGGACAATATATGCGACGCAGTATGCGCACCGTGGCCAATTTAGCTCCACCCACTTCTACGTTGACTTCGACCTTTCTCATTCATTTATCCAGGTTCTCCCACACAGTATAATTCTCCTAGAGTCACCCGTACATTATATGCCCCACATTATAATGTTCCGCTCCAATTGCCGTACAGTATGAAATCCCTCTCCTGGTGCCACAGTTTAAATTGGTAGAAACTAGAGGGGGCATTAGGCTGTATTCACACTGAGTAACGCTGGCGTTTTTTGTGCTTATTTTTGCACATAGCGCCGCGTTAACGCCGCGCTATTTTGCAGTGGCGTTGCCCGGCGTTAACGCGGCGCTACGCGGCGTTAATGCGGCGCTATGTGCAAAAATAAGCTAAAAAAACGCCAGCGTTACTCAGTGTGAATACAGCCTTAAACTGGGGCAGCTGAAGGGGAACATTAAACCGTGGGCGTAGTTAGATGAGGACATTAAACTGGGGTCTGCTGGAAGGTGACAATAAACTGGGGGCAACGAGAAGGGGACATGTCCCCTTCCAACTTGCCCCCATTTTAATGTCCCCATCCAGCAACCCCCACTTTTTAATGTCCCACTCCAGCTGCCTCCAGTTTAATGTCACCCTCCATCTGTCCATCCTGATTATTGTTCTTATTCATCTTCGCACAGTTTAAGGTCCCCCCTCCATCTGTTCCAAGTTTAATGTCCCCATTCATCTGTCCCCAATTTAATGCCCCCTTCATCTGTCCCAATTTAATGTCCCCCTTCATCTGCCCCGGTCTAATACCCCCTCCATCTGCCACTAATTTAATGTTCCCCTCCATCTGCCCCCAGTTTAATGTCTCCGGTTCACCTCCCCTAGTTTAATACCCCCTCCATCTGCCCTCAGATTAATTCCCTCACATCTTCACCCAATTTAATGTCCCCTTTCATCTTCTCCCATTTTAATGTTCCCCCTTCATCTGCCCCTAGTTTAATGTCCCCTCCTTCCTCTGCCCCCCAGTTTAATGTCCCACTCCAATTTCCCCCACAGTTTAACATAGTAAAAACACTGATACTTACCTCTCTTCGCTCTTGCTCTGTAGAGGTCTGTTCTCTAGGAGTATTCAGGGAGATGCCAGCACGATGTGAATGACGCCATCACAACTCAGCTAGAGCTCCTGGGACCAAAGCACACAAGGATGTGCTTCACACACAATAGTGAAGAAGAAGCTGTCTGCGGATGGCTCCTGCTTCATCATTTTATTTAACTCATCTGCACCCAGAGAGGATGGAGATGAGTTGATACTGACAAACCTCCTGCTGACCTGAACAGTGGGACAGGACCCAGAATCTGAGACTGTCCTGCTGATTCCGAGATGGTTAGGATGTATGAACAAGTCTGGCTTGAAACGAACTGGAGGGAAAATCTCATGAATATTTGTCAAAACGAATTGCATTATGTTCACCCATATCTAGTCCGAACCCACAAATCTGAATTGAACCTTGAAAGGTTCCTTCGTCTCTCTCGCTTACTATATATATAGAGATGAGTGAAACACTTTGTCACAAACCGGGTTAAACCGAAATATTCATATCCCAAATTGGTTTTTAACAATTGTTTGTGCTGTGGAGCCGGGAGGAACGCCCCCTCCCTCTGCTCACACAGCTCGTCCATAGACGAGCATTATCAGGAGAGGGAGGGGGCGCCGCGAGGCAGAAGGACGTCTCTGGCTAATGGTCAGAAACGCCCTTCTGACCATAGAGCACTACGGTACCGGCACCGTAAGCTCTTTACAGCGGGCACAGATCGGGAAAGCCGACAGTGCGCTGAATTCAGCGCACTGTCAGCTTTCCAGCAGTATATAACACTGCATGTGCCCAAAAGTAGTGAAAGGCCCTCTTTAAAGGGATTCTACCATTAAAAAACTTTTTTCTATGGCTAACACGTCGGAATAGCCTTTAGAAAGGCTATTCGTCTCGTACCTTTAGACGTGGTCTCCGCCGCGCCGTTCCTTAGTAATACTGTTTTTTACTGGTATGTAAATTAGTTCTCTGGCAGCGATGGGGGCGGGCCCCAGCTCTGAGGGCGTCCCCACCTCTGACCGAGAACAGGATCCTGTGCCGCCTCTATCTTCTGCTGGATCCTCCCCTTCTTTCTTCAGCAGCGTCACCTCTGTCAGCTCTTACACTAGTAGAGCCGACTGCGCATGTTCGCAATTGCGGCCTCGGCACTATGGCCGCGCATGCGCAGTCGGCTCTACTAGTGTAAGAGCCGACAGAGGTGATGCTGCTGAAGAAAGAAGGGGAGGATCCAGCAGAAGATAGAGGCGGCGCAGGATCCTGTTCTCGGGCAGCGGTGGGGACGTCCTCATCGCATTTTCAGCGCTGAGGCCCGCCCCCATCGCTGCCAGAGAACTAGTTTACATACTGGTAAAAAACGGTATTACTAAGGAACGGCGCGGCGGAGATCCCATCTAAAGGTAGGAGACGAATAGCCTTTCTAAAGGCTGTTCCGACGTGTTATCCACAGAAAAAAGTTTTTTAATGGTAGAATCCCTTTAAGACATTTATACTCACCAGTTTTAGGCCTCCTCGCGGTTTCCAGTGCTCTCCTGGTGACATCATGTATTGAGGCCTGTGAGTGGGCAACCAGCGGTTATATAGGTTGTATAGGTAAAGCACAGATACTCCTTGGGTCAGGCAAACTTCTGTGATATGTTTACCCTTGCTAACTTTGCATCGCCTTAATCCTCAGACTTATGGGGGGGGGAGGAGTCCAACTTTATTTATCTTCTGAAATATCTTTTACTGCAGTGTTCATAGTCGGGAACACTCGCAAGCAGAACATCAAAAAATAGACCATGAATGTCTAAAGGGATTGTATAAGGTTATTAAATTCTGACTGTCAAACCTGCCCATAGGCTGTGCCTGGTAATGCAGATTAAATGGCTCCATTAGACTAAGGCTCCATGTAGCGAAAGCAGCTAAAATTGCAGTGATAAAAAAAACTCAACGTCTCTCGTTTTTTTCCCCAGTGTTTTTCATGGTGTTTTTGCTGCTTTTTATTCAGTCATTTTCCTCTGCAATATAGTCAATGGGGTACATCGGACTCCACATGTTATTGCTGTTTTACCAGTCCATTGTTCTGGTCCTCTGACGGACCAGAACAATCTAGATACAACAATAGTGTAAACCTAGTCTGAGCTGGTACTGTAAAATGCAGCGTTTTTTTCTTAGCCTTACGCCGAGGCCCCACATAGTGAAAACGCAGTGATTTGGCATTGCGGAAACATTTTACAGTACCTGCAAAGTGGATGGGATACTGGCTAATCGCAATTCACACATTGAAGAAAAATATCCGCAGAGGACATGCTGCGATTTAACTATAAAAACACGCTGTGTTTTTGTATATCTCAGTATGTCAATTATACTCGTACACTGTTTACCAATAAGTATTTGGACACACAGTAAAGTTCTGCAGAGGTGGAGTTATGGTTTGGAGGTGTTTCTGAACACAGGGTTGGAATGAGATTAGTGTAGGATTGGTGACATTTATTTATTTATGATCAATTATTTTTTTGAAAAATGCCTTTATTGTAACTGGGCTGCCACACCAGATATGACCTGTGCACTGATGTGGCGCTGTTTTTGAACAAAACATGGGGACATAAAGTATGATTATGAGCTACAGCTGTTATAAGGAGATCTTCTGCGTTTCTTCAAATGAGATGTACTCCTAAGGAAGCCAAACTACCAGTGATGGCCCTTTGCAATGAACCTGCATTATAGTCTTCCTACAGTTGACTTTTGGTTGTCCAGATGGAAGTTCAACCTGGGCATGCTGTGCACTCTTGAGATCTACAGTTTGGAGATCACTACCATGAAAAGGGATCTTTTGGGATCACAATAAGGTTGAGCGATCAGGATCGGGAAATATCAGATCCCGATTGGCGATCGAGCAAATTTCACGATTGGGATCAGCTGGAAAATTATTGAAAATCAGATTTTGAAATCTCAAGATCGGCTCAACTCAACTGTATATATAATATACAACTAGGATTGAGCCTAGATCGGCGATTGAGCAAATTTCACGATGGGAATCGGCTGGAAAATGATCGGAAATCAGATTTTAAACTCAATCCTGAAATCTCAAGATTGGCTCAACCCTAGATCACAATATTGATTAGGATTGGTCGTCAATATTACATCATTAGGTGCGACTCTCCATAACTACCTGTGGCCTCACAACTTTTTGTGTACATGAACACAGAAGTACGAAATTGTAATAAGCCACCACTACCATCACTACTAAGTAGAATGACGTGACTGCAGATCGGACCCTCACCGATCTGATCATCAATATCGTGATCCCGAAACAGCAAAAAAAAAGGTCTATTGTACGGTTGCCAAGATCTCCAGATCTTCAAGTCCAGAAAATCCAATAAGCAACATCCCTCAGAAGAGGCAGAAATAACCATACGATACAGAACTAAGTCAATACTGTGCACAAAATTGTCTTATCAGGCAGTTTGAGATGTAGAGCCTGATATTCGGTACAGTGTTGAGTTGTCTCGCTGCCCGTATCCCCCCTGTCCTGCTTCTGGCAGTAGGATACTTGAGGACTCATAGTATATTAGGAGACCGATCTCATGTAGACATATATAGACAGTGGTTACAGGAGGAGGGGGGTTCAAGTGACGAATGTCCAGACTGGCAAGCCTGTTAGGATAGGATGTCCCTCCCGAGTTCTTGACCTCCTCCTATCCAGCCCCCTCATCCTCTTTTATGGACTGGGTGTCAGATTTTGCCTTTGCTTTTCAGTCTGTGCACACTGGGATAGCCTCCACCACTTGTTCCCAGACTCTCGCCTCCATCTCAACCAGCTCAAGGAGCTGTCCTAAACCCCTAAGTAAGAGTGGAGCCATCTCACCAAGAAGCCAGAGGAGATACCTGTTCATCTGAAACTATTCCTTTACCTGTAGGGGTGGAGAAGGGGTTTTGGTACAATCCTCCTAGAGTTTCCCCCTATTGACTTTAAACTGGGATCCTAATCTAAGACCTGTTGATTTGGAACGTGCGAGAGGATGAAGGGGCTGTGGCTGGTTTTGGCAGCTCTGTGCCTCGCCCTGGCCAACCTGGGTGCCCGGGCCGAGGACGGACTCGACTTCCCAGAGTATGACGGAGAGGACAGAGTCATCCACATCAGCTTGAAAAACTATAAGGCTGCCCTAAAGAAGTACGAAGTTTTGGCCTTGCTATACCATGAACCTATTGAGGATGACAAAGCTTCACAAAGACAGTTTGAGATGGAGGAGCTGATACTGGAGGTACAAAGAGGCACGAGGAGATTCTTATTATTTATCTCATGGCTTCGTATAACCAGAACGGACGTCAAAATCCAAAAAATTGGTACAGTCCAACCTATGGTACCATTTAGTGGATCAAAACCCCCAGCCTCGAGTCTTGCTCCACTAAAAGGCATCACAACTTGCTGTACCCGTTGCTTCAGGTTGCTTATTTGCACTCAGTAACCTTCATTTATTGGTATGAATGCGCCCTCCTGCAACTTTTACTTACCTGAGATATTATTCTGTGCTTTTCATCTATGTCTTGTGTTCTCAAATACATTCAGACGCATCATCTGTGCTTAATTCCATCTAACATATACAGTTGTGCTCAAAACTATTAAGTACAAGTCAAGTGAAAAGTTAAAGTTGTCGGAGGGTTCAAATTCCATTTGATATTACAAGCTATAGAGTGTTGTAGTGTCATGTAGCCTGAAAGAAGCCATTTTTGCTATATTATTTTGTTTATTTTAAATAATAAGGGTTGTATAAATATTCATAGAACAAATAGATATTAAATAGTAAGGGTATGGATATTTATACAATATCTAAATATTAAGTAATAATGGTATGAATATTTATACAATATGTGAATATTAAACACTGAGGGTGTGACTAATTATGCAATATGTGAATATTAAATAATAAAGGTACGAATAGTTATCGAATACGTGAGTATTAAACTATAAAAGTTGGAATATTTATACAATATGCAAATATTAAATAATATGGGTATAAATATTTAGAATATGTGAATATTGGATAATTGGGTAATGAATATTTATACAATATCTGAATATTAAATCATAAGGGTACAAATACTATGTAAATATTGAATAATAGGGGTATAAATGTAAAATATTAGATAATATGGGGATGAATATTTATACAATATGTGAGTATTGTATAATAAGGGTGTGACTATTAATACAATATTTGAATATTAAAAAAAAAGTTTGACTCTACAATATGCAAATACTATATAACAAGGGTGTGAATATTTATACAATATCCGAATATTAAATAATCTGTGTATGAATATTTAGACAATGGCACGTGAATATGGAATATTAATTATGAATTATATAATATGCAAAGACATGCTAATTTTTGATGAATAGTATCTAATAATAGCAGAACGTATTCCACGTTATCCCATAGGGTCATTCTGTTAATCAGCCGTTTGCACTTCCAAGCCCCGCCCCCTATGACATCACACAATGTCATCCGCCTTCTATACCTTCCTAAGATTTCATGAATGTTTTTAACCATTTGGTCAAATCGAAAGGGGGCAGATTTTATTTTTGGTGAATGCAAGCATCTGATTGGCTGTCCTGGTGCATGGCTGTGCTTTGTTAGTAAATACCATTCACACTGACAGTCTTACATCTCTAGGAGATCTTTCTATGACAATGACTTCAGCTCTGTTTGCCAATAGTAACAATATCGACCAATGACAGCCCTGGAAAGTGCTGAGATGGTAGATCTGACTGGTCAGTATTTCGGGCTCAGCAATATTTTGAGTGACACATGCTGCACATGCCTGGGGCTGCTAGCTGGCCAGATTTTCAGAATATCCCTAAATTAGGTCACCATGTCTGTCTCAGGTGTTTCTAACCTACTACCCATAACTGAGAAGGGCCTATTTTTCCTACATCTGCCCTTTTTCTATCTTCTACGACTAAGGGTTCGGGTGGGGTCATCATAGAAGGCCTGTAATAAACTATACCCCCTGTAGTAAACTATATACCTAAAAGGAATGTATACAAAATGACAAATCCACACACCATATATAATACAAAGCTTATCTTGTCACTCAGAATAAGTGTAAATGAATTCTAGCCGGATATTTCTTTAAATGTTTATATACATTTTTTCTGTTGCATGCAGTACCATTTTTTATCTCTACCATCTCCAATAGGCATCAATGCAACAGCGCCCCCCCCCCCCCTTCCTCCTCCATCTACCTGATCTTCAGGAATGGAAGGCCCTGTATTATATATAATATTACAACTACTTGATGTCAATGATGGTCTCATCTATGAGCTCCTTTGAAATGAATAAGGCTGAGCTGCAATACCATCTACAACCTGTGGACAAGTGTGGTGCTGTTTCTGGAAGAAAACAGCCATGATTTTTTTTTAGTCTTAGGAAACGATTTTAGAAACATTATAAGGACCTTTAGTCTAAGGATGTATGCTATACTCATCAATGTCTCACTCAATGGACAATTTAGGAGACTAGACTGGGTCAGTGATCTAAGGGGAAGTGAGAAATTGTAAACCAAAATGCTTATCACTTAATTTTAGGTCCCAAAAAATATCACAAATCCTCATCTCCAAAAAGACAGTAGAGGACATGGACCAGATCTGAGGGTGTCAGGGACGTCTCAGATATACAAGTTAGATAAATAGATAGATAGATAGATAGATAGACAGATAGATAGATAGATAGGAGATACATAGATAGATAGATGATAGATAGATAGATAGATAGATAGATAGATAGGAGATAGATAAATAGATAGATAGATAGATAGATAGATAGATAGATAGGAGATACATAGATAGATAGATGATAGATAGATAGATAGATAGATGATAGATAGATAGGAGATAGATAGATAGATAGATAGATAGATAGATAGATAGATAGAGATAGGAGATAGATAGATAGATAGTTAGGAGATAGATAGATAGATAGATAGGCCATGTCATATTACAGGACATCATGTGTTATTTGCATTGTCTTCTGTGTTGTATCAGGGTGCGGTGCAGACACATAGATCCACTAATAGTGATGATACTGTCTGATACTATGACATATATGCTCACTCCATGGTATACTCTCCATAGGTGGAGTTCTCCCTTATAGTAAAATCTGACATAATGTCCGTCACAGATGTTTCTAAATTTACAGTATTGGGATTTGCTGGGTATACGGCTCCAGTGCCCGTACCTTTATAAGGTATGCTGTGTGGGTCTGGGCACGGCGTCTTCGCTGACTCCAGCTCTGCCAGTGGATTGGAGGAGAGCCGTCACTGTGGCCAAGAATGGGCTGTCCTGGGTCAGATCGATGTGATGAGTGGAGCTGGCTGGCATACCACACCCTGGGCACTGCTTAGGTTACAGGCTGAAGTGCACATTCAGGGGAATCGCAGCACTGCTCCATATGGTCGTCTCTCTGGAAAAAGAAGCCACAGGCTTAGAGGGGACGAAAGCTTTCCTCATACTGACCCAGCAGCTCCTTCCAAGAGGGTCAAAAATAGACTCTTTATAAGGTTTGCCCCTAGCTCCAACACCCGCTCCCTGGATGTCTTAACAGCACCCAAAATACTCCGGATACATGGACTGATGTGTCCTTATCAAGACCTAACACTTAGGCAAGTTACTAACTCTCAGGTCACAGTCAGCCCCATCCCAACTGAACATGACTGATAACAGAGAGCAATATATTAACCTGTTACTACCTAAACTAAATGGCTGCAATAGATTGTATTCACCTGTCCTACAGTGGGCTTCTCCTGACATTGCTGATAACAGATAGTAATAAATTGTATTCCCCTGTCCTACAGTCGGCCTCTCCTCTCCTGACATGGCTGATAAAAGATAGTAATAGATTGTATTCACCTGTCCTACAGTCGGCCTCTCCTCTCCTGACATGGCTGATAACAGATAGTAATAGATTGTATTCTCCTGTCCTACAGTCGGCCTCTCCTCTCCTGACATGGCTGATAAAAGATAGTAATAGATTGTATTCCCCTGTCCTACAGTCGGCCTCTCCTCTCCTGACATTGCTGATAACAGATAGTAATAGATTGTATTCTCCTGTCCTACAGTCGGCCTCTCCTCTCCTGACATGGCTGATAACAGATAGTAATAGATTGTAGTCACCTGGTTATTTTTTTCCTTTCTCTTTGATTTTTTTTTGTATAAATTTTGTGGGCATTACTAAGGGGGCATTATTATATTGTGTTATGGGTTACAGAGGGGGTATTATATTGAGTTGAGACCCATAGGAGAAATTCAGTGGGATCATTTAGTGGATATGATAGTGTGCCGAGCCACCTAGGGGGCATTGTATGGTGTATTAAGGGCATAATATAGTTTGGGGCCATGTAGAGTTCTTAGTGGGGTCACTTTATGGACCTTATATTGTGTGGGGCTACTTTGGAGACAATATATTGCATGTGTACACTTAAGCGGTATTAAACTGTGTGGGCCACGTGGGAGGTATTCTACTACATGAGACAAATAAAGTGGCGTTGTACTACATGGGACGACTAAAGTGGCATTGTACTACATGGGATGACTAAAGTGGCATTGTACTACATGGGACGACTAAAGTGGCATTGTACTACATGGGACGACTAAAGTGGCGTTGTACTACATGGGACAACTAAAGTGGCATTGTACTACATGGGAAGACTAGAGTGGCATTGTACTACATGGGACGACTAAAGTGGCGTTGTACTACATGGGACGACTAGAGTAGCATTGTGCTACATGGGACGACAAAAGTGGCATTGTACTACATGGGACGACTAAAGTGGAATGTACTACATGGGATGACTAGAGTGTTGTACTGTGTGGTGAGCATTATGCTATAAAGCCACTTAGGGGGGCATTATACTGTGTGGGTCCACTTAGCAGGGCATTATACTGTGGAGTCACCCAAGGATATTGTACGGCGTGAGTCCATTTAGGGGACATTATACTGAGTGGGTCCGCTTAGGAAGTCATTAAACTGTGGGCGTCACCTAGTAACATTATACTGTGTGGGACCAATTAGTGGACATTATATTGTGTGGGTTCACTTAGGGGACAATATACCATGGGGTCACCAAGGGACATTATACTGTGTGGCACCACTTAAGAAACATTATACTCTGTGTGTTCACTTAGGGGTATTATACTGCATGCATCTTCTTAGAGGACATAATATTGTGTGGGTACACTTAGGGGTATTATACTGCATGCATCTTCTTAGGGGACATAATATTGTGTGGGTACACTTAGGGGACATTATACTGTGTAGTTCAACTTGGGGGAGTATTATACTATAGGCTCACTAGGGACATTATGTTGTGTGCACAACTTAGGGAACATTATTTTGTGTGGTCATCTAGGGACATTATACTGCATGAGTACACTTAGGGGGGAATTATACTATGGAGCACTAGGGACATTATGCTGAGTGGCACAACTTAGGTAACATTATACTGTGTTGGTCCACTTAGGGATATTATACAGTGGGGTCACCTAGGGATATTATACTGTGTGAGTCCACTTACAGGACATTATAATGTGTGGTGGGAACCATGAGTGCATATTATTCATTATAGGGCACTAATATTGTATTGTGGCATAGAAGGACTTAGTAGGAATGGATAGAGTAAAAGGGAGCACTGGTGGGGTTAAGGGCATAACACCAAATTTGCTGCAGTGCTCTAATTAAACTGCCACACTTGTCCTTCTTTGTGTACCCCAAAAGCAGGCAACTATGGTGATATTGGGTTGCCCACTTATGAAACCATTGCACTGGGCTCACCTTCTTCTTAGGTACACCCTAAACCATATTTGCCATCAAATCCAGAAAAAAAGGGGAGACTTCACTGCACTGCAGAAGCCCCATTTATTGTTTTGGTGCTGCAGCAGAGCGCTGGGTCTATGTAGAATAGGCATGGCCTATAAGGTAGGGAAGTGGTCTTCAAATCCTTGAAGGACAAACCCCACCTTCTTACACCGAAACTTTGGGCATAACTTTGTCATTTATACCATCACAAGCTTATTCCGGGAGCTGTGGGTATTGTACAGAGTTGCTACATCCACTAGATGGCATCACAACCTGCAAATCCCCCCTATCGTCTGGCCAACTGCTGTTTACTGCAGAATTTTTTATTTTTTGTGTTGTGAGCATCTGCTCGTCTTACTAACGGCATCCAAACATAATAGATTCTAACGTGGGCGGCGTCACGAGAGTGAGGTGTCATGGAAGACAGACGGGCGGCAGGGTTCACAAGGCTGCCTGCAAGAAACTCTCTACCTGCGTTTAGAAAAGTGGAGCGCCAACTGGCAGCGGCCGCAGAAATCCAGAATTACTCACTGCTAGATTGTTTTCATGTTTCTGCTGCATTTACAGAGATTCAAGCCAAAATAATAATTAAAAAGGAAGAGAATCTGATGAAATTGAAGAATTCTGGGAGTTGTGATATAAGTCATGATGATAGGCAGTGAGCGATCCAGACAAGGTGGTGGTGGTGGGGGGCATATACTAAATCTAGTCACATCTACTGCTCCAGACCCCAATATGTGGATCTATAGCTGTACTGAAACTGCAACACCCATCAAATATAGAGGCAGTATTATAGTAGTTATATTCTTGTACATAGGAGTAGTATTATAGTAGTTATATTCTTGTACATAGGAAGTAGTATTATAGTAGTTATATTCTTGTACATAGGAGTAGTATTATAGTAGTTATATTCTTGTACATAGGAGTAGTATTATAGTAGTTATATTCTTGTACATAGGAGTAGTATTATAGTAGTTATATTCTTGTACATAGGAGGTAGTATTATAGTAGTTATATTCTTGTACATAGGAGTAGTATTATAGTAGTTATATTCTTGTACATAGGAGGTAGTATTATAGTAGTTATATTCTTGTACATAGGAGTAGTATTATAGTAGTTATATTCTTGTACATAGGGGCAGTATTATAGTAGTTATATTCTTGTACATAGGAGGTAGTATTATAGTAGTTATATTCTTGTACATAGGAGCAGTATTATAGTAGTTATATTCTTGTACATAGGACGTAGTATTATAGTAGTTATATTATTGTACATAGGAGCTGTATTATAGTAGTTATATTCTTGTACATAGGAGGTAGTATTATAGTAGTTATATTCTTGTACATAGGAGTAGTATTATAGTAGTTATATTCTTGTACATAGGACGTAGTATTATAGTAGTTATATTCTTGTACATAGGGGGCAGTATTATAGTAGTTATATTCTTGTACATAGGAGGTAGTATTATAGTAGTTATATTCTTGTACATAGGAGGTAGTATTATAGTAGTTATATTCTTGTACATAGGAGTAGTATTATAGTAGTTATATTCTTGTTTCATAGGAGGTAGTATTATAGTAGTTATATTCTTGTACATAGGAGCAGTATTATAATAGTTATATTCTTGTACATAGGAGAAGTATTTTAGTAGTTATATTCTTGTACATAGGAGCAGTATTATAGTAGTTATATTCGTGTACATAGGAGGTAGTATTATAGTAGTTATAGTCTTGTACATAGGAAGTAGTATTATAGTACTTATATTCTTGTACATAGTAGTAGTATTATAGTAGTTATATTCTTGTACAAAAGAGACTAGTTTCACGATAGATATATTCTTCTACATAAGGGGGCAGCATCTTTTAACAAAACCTGTGATAAATTGTTTTTACCATGTGATTTAGGGTTGATTATTATGTAGGCGTGAGTAGAGTTTTGTTGTGGGGAGGGGGGCTGTTGAGTTATCAAAACACCTACTATTATATAATATAACGTGCTGAATGTTGCGTCTAGTTTTATAGTCCTAAATCATTCTGTTTCTTTTCTCTTCCTTTTTTTCTCCCTTTTTGTCTTTTTCCCTAGTTAGCTGCCCAAGTCCTGGAAGATAAAGGTGTAGGATTTGGGTTGGTGGACTCTGAAGAAGACGCCGCTGTAGCTAAGAAATTAGGTGAGTGTTAAGATGTGCATTTTTATCGTTAGGATTTTAGTTGCTATTATGGTGTGAAATACTTTATATAAAGTTCCTAAAGGTACCGTAAGACTTAGCCTGCCCTCTGGTGGGCAAAAGTGAAAAAATCCTCGAATAGTGCCAGTGGCAGATGTTCTTTGAAGGGTTTTTCCATTTTTCATGGTGGCATATTAGTATACAATTACTGAATGCCCATGAGGTTGTGCCATGACAAATTCCTACAGTCATCGGACTTAACTCCTTCAGTACTGGTCAGACACAGAGCAGATACAATGCTTTTCTACATAACTATCGATTTGATGCCAGGATGATTGAAATCAATATTGCTTCTTAAAAAAAAAGCGATTCCTGTCTCAAAAATCTCTGACCAATCAAGACAGGAAGCAGCAACGGGTCAAGACAGACAATTTGCCCCCCACAAACACACACACACACACGGTAAAGACGGATACTTTGTCTCTCATCAACAGATACTTTGGGCCAGATTTTAGAAAATTTTCAAAAGATTTATCTTTGTTGCTAATAGTAACCAATCATTGTCCTTGATTTCTTGCTATGGGTAACATATACAGTTTGGTGTTACTATAACCTGCGGTCTTCCGGACGATAATCCAAAATGAACGTATAGCTGTTCTATCATATGAGTCCTTCTTCTCCTCCCCTCCCCATACCTAAGAGCGCCCCCATGTGTTGAATTTTCCTTAGCTCAGGACCTTCTCTTGAGTGTCACAAGGTAGGAGGTGCTGCAACGTTACCAAATGCGCAGTCACCGTGTGGAAGTCCAGGACATACTCACATTTTCCGGGATTGTTTCCAAAAATTCGGGATTGTTCCAGCCATTCGAGACAGTTATCAGCTATGGTTACAATGTGAGTTAAGCGCTGCGGGTAGTGTACAACGTCACCATAGTGTAAGTAGAGATGTTAGGTCATAACCTCAAGTCAGTCGATGTCTCCGAGGAGGGTCTGACAACTAGGAGCGGCTTCATGTGAGACATAGTGTACCTGTCCTGATAGATCACACGCTATAGTGTACCTGTCCTGATAGATCACATGCTATAGTGTACATGTCCTGATAGATCACATGCTATAGTGTACCTGTCCTGATAGATCACACGCTATAGTGTACCTGTCCTGATAGATCACACGCTATAGTGTACCTGTCCTGATAGATCACACGCTATAGTGTACCTGTCCTGATAGATCACTCACTATAGTGTACCTGTCCTGATAGATCACTCACTATAGTGTACCTGTCCTGATAGATCATTCACTATAGTGTACCTGTCCTGATAGATCACACACTATAGTGTACCTGTCCTGATAGATCATTCACTATAGTGTACCTGTCCTGATAGATCATTCACTATAGTGTACCTGTCCTGACAGATCACACGCTATAGTGTACCTGTCCTGATAGATCACTCACTATAGTGTACCTGTCCTGATAGATCACTCACTATAGTGTACCTGTCCTGATAGATCATTCACTATAGTGTACCTGTCCTGATAGATCACACACTATAGTGTACCTGTCCTGATAGATCACACACTATAGTGTACCTGTCCTGATAGATCACTCACTATAGTGTACCTGTCCTGATAGATCATTCACTATAGTCTACCTGTCCTGATAGATCACTCACTATAGTGTACCTGTCCTGATAGATCACTCACTAATGTGTAACTGTCCTGATAGATCACATGCTATAGTGTACCTGTCCTGATAGATCATTCACTATAGTGTACCTGTCCTGATAGATCACTCACTATAGTGTACATGTCCTGATAGATCACACACTATACAGTAGTGTACATGTCCTGATAGATCACATGCTATAGTGTACATGTTCTGATAGATCACACACTATAGTGTACATGTCCTGATAGATCACACACTATACAGTAGTGTACATGTCCTGATAGATCACACACTATAGTGTACCTGTCCTGATAGATCACTCACTATAGTGTACCTGTCCTGATAGATCACTCACTATAGTGTACCTGTCCTGATAGATCACTCACTATAGTGTACATGTCCTGATAGATCACACACTATACAGTAGTGTACATGTCCTGATAGATCACATGCTATAGTGTACATGTCCTGATAGATCACATGCTATAGTGTACATGTTCTGATAGATCACACACTATAGTGTACCTGTCCTGATAGATCACACACTATAGTGTACATGTCCTGATAGATCACACGCTATAGTGTACCTGTCCTGATAGATCACACACTATAGTGTACATGTCCTGATAGATCACACACTATAGTGTACATGTCCTGATAGATCACACACTATACAGTAGTGTACATGTCCTGATAGATCACACACTATAGTGTACCTGTCCTGATAGATCACACACTATAGTGTACCTGTCCTGATAGATCACACGCTATAGTGTACCTGTCCTGATAGATCACACACTATAGTGTACATGTCCTGATAGATCACACGCTATAGTGTACATGTCCTGATAGATCACACACTATAGTGTACATGTCCTGATAGATCACACGCTATAGTGTACATGACCTGATAGATCACACACTATAGTGTACATGTCCTGATAGATCACACACTATAGTGTACCTGTCCTGATAGATCACACACTATAGTGTACATGTCCTGATAGATCACACGCTATAGTGTACATGTTCTGATAGATCACACACTATAGTGTACATGTCCTGATAGATCACACGCTATAGTGTACATGTCCTGATAGATCACACGCTATAGTGTACATGTCCTGATAGATCACATGCTATAGTGTACATGTCCTGATAGATCACACGCTATAGTGTACATGTCCTGATAGATCATACACTATAGTGTACCTGTCCTGATAGATCACACACTATAGTGTACATGTCCTGATAGATCACACACTATAGTGTACCTGTCCTGATAGATCACACACTATAGTGTACATGTCCTGATAGATCACACGCTATAGTGTACATGTCCTGATAGATCACATGCTATAGTGTACATGTCCTGATAGATCACACGCTATAGTGTACATGTCCTGATAGATCACACGCTATAGTGTACATGTCCTGATAGATCACATGTTATAGTGTACATGTCCTGATAGATCACACGCTATAGTGTACATGTCCTGATAGATCACACGCTATAGTGTACATGTCCTGATAGATCACATGTTATAGTGTACATGTCCTGATAGATCACACGCTATAGTGTACATGTCCTGAGGAGTAACTTCTGAAAAATAGGGATGATCTCCTGGTCTCCTAGAAGATCTGGCAAATCTCCCGGGCTGTGATTTTAGATATGACTTCCGATACTTTGTGTGTACAAAAGGAGCATCACAAGAAAGGGGACATTGCCATGTAAATAGCGGGCGATGTTCAGAAGGTGCATAACCATACCTATAGGCCTCACCCGAAAATTTTCACAACACCCCCACTATTCTCAGCAACTCTGAGTTAGCTGTAGGACAATGTAGCGGGAGAGATCTCCTTCCACTATCATAGTTTAGTTAGTGTTAGTTTGGCCACGGCAGGCATTTCCACACCAGTGGGCCCCATAGCTTGCAGATGAATCCTGCTTATGTAACGGAAGATGTCCGCTGATGGGTTAGTGAGGAATAGGGTTGGGCAATCGGGATCGGAAAAGATCGGATTCCGATCGGCGATCGAATAACTTTCACGATCGTGATCGGAATTCCGACCTGATCTTTTCCAGCGGGATCAAGATCGGAGGTTATCTCAAGATCGGCTCAACCCTAAAAGTGACTTTTCCCATAGAGAAGCATTGACTAGGGTTGAGGATTGGGATCGGAAAAGATCGGATTCTGATCGGCGTTTGAGCAAATTTCACGATCGAGATCGGCTGGAAAACTATCGGAAATCGGATTTAAAAATTGATCCTGAAATCTCAAGATCGGCTCAACCCTAGTGAGGAAACCTGCTCTGAAGTTACCCAATAGAGGATAAATTAAAGAGGATCAAGACCCAGGGATTTCCCAGAGGAAAGACAGAGGGACGGAGGGCTAGAGAAGGGAGTGAAGAGCAGATACCACTTCCTTCCATGTTTGTAGAGTACCAAAGGTCTGTAGGAAGGTTTAGCCATCAAAGAGTGGTTGCCATCTTGAGCTGACTCCACTGCACCATCTTCACACTGCTAGCCCCGGAACATTGCTCTGGAGGAACCTTCTACCATTACCCAAGTGCAACCCTCTCAACAGTGTCCGGACTAAGGCCTGTAAGAGGATTTGTCACCAAAGTCACCGTGACATGAGAAAGAGTAAATGGTTGCCATCTTAGGCCTCTTGCTCTGTCTCATCTTCACACTCTTGCCTCAGGGGGACCATCTAAACCAAGTATGACCACCTCAATACTATCCCGCCCCAGGAAATGTAGAGGATTTGCCCCAAGAAGAATAGTTGCCATCATAGGCCTCCTCTCCTGTTCCATTTTCACCCATTGCCCCTTGGAGGAACCCTTTACTCCCTCAATACTATCCCGCCCCAGGAACTGTAGAGGATTTGCCCCAAGAAGAATAGTTGCCACCATGGGCCTCCTCTCCTGCTCCATTTTCACCCATTGCCCCTTGGAGGAACCCTTTACCCTGGCCCAGAACCTATAGGAGGATTAGACGCCAAGAAGTGAATAGTCGCCATCGTAGGCCTCCTCCCCTGCACCATCCCCACACTCCTAGCCCTGGGACGTTGTACTACTGTAAGGTTCTGTCCCACAAAATGGCGGCCTCCGTCTTGTGCGCGCGGCCCACTGTACACTTTTACACTTTCATCTTTTTTATTTATGCCATAGAAGAACGCAGATTTTTCTTTCCCTCGTAAACAATCTTACAGACGGAGCAGGTTATAGACATTAAAGACTAAGTCCAATTAAATTTAAGAGTGAAGCGCCGGGTTACCATAGAGACCCCTATTCTGATTATACGGGGGGGGGGGGGGGGTACAGAGCAGCGAAGCTTCCAGGAGAACACGATGTTTTGTCGGAATGAAGCACAAACAGACCAGACTGCGCTAACCTCGCTGATCAAACATTTCTTCATTAGCGTTAGATTGGCATAATACTCTGCGAGGAGGGCCTGGCACGGACATGAAAAGCCTTGAAATTGGAAGTGGCTGAGTATGTCTTCAGCGGACTTCATTAACTTCTTCCAAGTATCTTGCTGTCACAAGGTTGTCATGTAGAGGTTAGGAGCCTACCTCAAGTGCTCATTGACGGAATGAATCTCTCCCGGGGGCTCGCTATACAGTCCTTGTGACTAACAAGTGGTCACTGACAAAACTTACATAAAGTATCTGGAAGGGAATAAAGGATCGTGACTCACTGAAATGTAAGGACCTCTCATGAGTAACTGCCCCCTCACCCCTACTATTGGCTCATTATAGTCATTTAATACATATACACCCCAGCAGAATAGTGAGCGCAGCTCTGGAGTATAATACAGGATGTAACTCAGGATCAGTACAGGATAAGTAATGTAATGTATGTACACAGTGACTGCACCAGCAGAATAGTGAGCGCAGCTCTCGAGTATAATACAGGATAAGTAATGTAATGTATGTACACAGTGACTGTACCAGCAGAATAGTGAGCGCAGCTCTGGAGTATAATACAGGATAAGTAATGTGATGTATGTACACAGTGACTGCACCAGCAGAATAGTGAGCGCAGCTCTGGAGTATAATACAGGATAAGTAATGTAATGTATGTACACAGTGACTGTACCAGCAGAATAGTGAGCGCAGCTCTGGAGTATAATACAGGATAAGTAATGTAATGTATGTACACAGTGACTGTACCAGCAGAATAGTGAGCGCAGCTCTGGAGTATAATACAGGATAAGTAATGTAATGTATGTACACAGTGACTGTACCAGCAGAATAGTGAGCGCAGCTCTGGGGTATAATGCAGGATAAGTAATGTAATGTATGTACACAGTGACTGCACCAGAAGAATAGTGAGCGCAGCTCTGCAGTATAATACAGGATAAGTAATGTATGTACACAGTGACTGTACCAGCAGAATAGTGATTGCAGCTCTGGAGTATAATACAGGATAAGTAATGTAATGTATGTACACAGTGACTGCACCAGCAGAATAGTGAGCGCAGCTCTGGAGTATAATACAGGATAAGTAATGTAATGTATGTACACAGTGACTGCACCAGCAGAATAGTGAGCGCAGCTCTGGAGTATAATACAGGATAAGTAATGTAATGTATGTACACAGTGACTGCACCAGCAGAATAGTGAGCGCAGCTCTGCAGTATAATACGGGATAAGTAATGTATGTACACAGTGACTGCACCAGCAGAATAGTGAGTGCAGCTCTGGAGTATAATATAGGATAAGTAATGTAATGTATGTACACAGTGACTGTACCAGCAGAATAGTGAGCGCAGCTCTGGAGTATAATACAGGATAAGTAATGTAATGTATGTACACAGTGACTGCACCAGCAGAATAGTGAGCGCAGCTCTGGAGTATAATATAGGATAAGTAATGTAATGTATGTACACAGTGACTGTACCAGCAGAATAGTGAGCGCAGCTCTGGAGTATAATACAGGATAAGTAATGTAATGTATGTACACAGTGACTGCACCAGCAGAATAGTGAGCGCAGCTCTGGAGTATAATATAGGATAAGTAATGTAATGTATGTACACAGTGACTGTACCAGCAGAATAGTGAGCGCAGCTCTGGAGTATAATACAGGATAAGTAATGTAATGTATGTACACAGTGACTGCACCAGCAGAATAGTGAGCGCAGCTCTGGAGTATAATACAGGATAAGTAATGTAATGTATGTACACAGTGACTGCACCAGCAGAATAGTGAGCGCAGCTCTGGAGTATAATACAGGATAAGTAATGTAATGTATGTACACAGTGACTGCACCAGCAGAATAGTGAGCGCAGCTCTGGGGTATAATACAGGATAAGTAATGTAATGTATGTACACAGTGACTGTACCAGCAGAATAGTGAGCTCAGCTCTGGAGTATAATACAGGATAAGTGATGTAATGTATGTACACAGTGACTATACCAGCAGAATAGTGAGCGCAGCTCTGGAGTATAATACAGGAGAAGTAATGTAATGTATGTACACAGTGACTGTACCAGCAGAATAGTGAGCTCAGCTCTGGAGTATAATACAGGATAAGTGATGTAATGTATGTACACAGTGACTATACCAGCAGAATAGTGAGCGCAGCTCTGGAGTATAATACAGCATAAGTAATGTAATGTATGTACACAGTGACTATACCAGCAGAATAGTGAGTGCAGCTCTGGAGTATAATACAGGATAAGTAATGTAATGTATGTACACAGTGACTGCACCAGCAGAATAGTGAGCGCAGCTCTGGAGTATAATACAGGATAAGTAATGTAATGTATGTACACAGTGACTGCACCAGCAGAATAGTGAGCGCAGCTCTGGAGTATAATACAGGATAAGTAATGTAATGTATGTACACAGTGACTGTACCAGCAGAATAGTGAGCGCAGCTCTGGAGTATAATACAGGATAAGTAATGTAATGTATGTACACAGTGACTGCACCAGCAGAATAGTGAGCGCAGCTCTGGAGTATAATACAGGATAAGTAATGTAATGTATGTACACAGTGACTGCACCAGCAGAATAGTGAGCGCAGCTCTGGAGTATAATACAGGATGTAACTCAGGATCAGTAGAGAAATAATACGTATGGGAGTAATGTATGATATGTAGAGAGCCTGTAGTATTTATGTAGAACACTTCTATATATAATGTATACAATACTGTGTAGAGGAGGTAAAATTAGGGCACATTCCCAAAGATAGTCATGGTCTACTGCAGTAACGCCACCTGGAGCCCATTGTATGATGACGGCCTTGTTCAGTGCCCCACTATGGGCTACTTGTCACCTTGATTTGTGTAACCTGTTACAATGTATCACTGCTCGGGTTCACACTACATTGATACTCTCATAATGGACTCATTGTATATAGATTGTGCCGTCTCTGCTTCTCTGCTCAACAAAGGACCATTTCAAGTTCAAGAATTGGGGGGGAGGGCTACATCACTAAGCATCGCCATGGAAACCGCTTCTATAGTGATGCACAACCTGGCTCCACAAACACATATACAATGCATACTGTATCCTATGTGTGACCACCCTGCTACCAGCGCGGAGCGTGTACAGAGAATGACCCCCAAATCCACACATTGCATTCTATCCATAACCAAGAGATGTTTATAATAATAACAATATAAAACCCCTCAGTAAGCTGCTTTGTATCTATGGACTGGGGCTGTGCTGCAATTTCATAAAATACTAATTAGGGCGGGTTCACATCTGCACCCCAGTCTCCGCTTTCAGGTTTCCGTCTTCTGTCAACAGGAGACAGAAACCCGTCAGACAGTGTCCGCTCGTGAGTGTCCGCGAGCATTTTGTGGTTTCGGCGGCGAAATATTTTTTAACCGGACACAAAGTCCAGAAGACGCTCACAGGCGCTCACGGGTGGACACTTTGCAAACCTATTCAAACGAATGGGTTTGAAAGGTGACTGTCGATATCCGTCTCCTGTCCAGTTTCTCGGGCATAAGACAGAAAACTGAAAGTGGAGACTGGTCACAGGTGTGAACCCGCCCTTAGAGAAAATTTTAATAGTAATAGTGATGTATTGCTGATGGGGGACGCAGGAGAGTGGTAATTCTTCTGTATGCCACAAGATGGCACCCACAGCAACTGTACTCTGTGTAGCCCCAAACAGAGATAGATAGATAGATAGATAGATAGATAGATAGATAGATAGATAGATAGATAGATAGGAGATAGATAGATAGATAGATAGATAGATAGATAGATAGGAGATAGATAGATAGATAGATAGATAGATAGATAGATAGATAGATAGGATAGGAGATAGATAGATAGATAGATAGATAGGATAGGAAATAGATAGATAGGAGATAGATAGATAGATAGATAGATAGATAGATAGATAGGATAGGAGATAGATAGATAGGAGATAGATAGATAGACAGATAGGAGATAGATAGATAGATAGATAGATAGATAGATAGATAGGAGATAGATAGATAGATAGATAGATAGATAGATAGGAGATAGATAGATAGATAGATAGATAGATAGATAGATAGATAGGATAGGAGATAGATAGATAGGAGATAGATAGATAGACAGATAGGAGATAGATAGATAGATAGATAGATAGATGATAGATAGATAGATAGATAGATAGATAGATAGATAGATAGATAGGAGATAGATAGATAGATAGATAGATAGATAGATAGGATAGGAAATAGATAGATAGGAGATAGATAGATAGATAGATAGATAGATAGATAGGATAGGAGATAGATAGATAGGAGATAGATAGATAGACAGATAGGAGATAGATAGATAGATAGATAGATAGATAGATAGGAGATAGATAGATAGATAGACAGGAGATAGATAGATAGATAGATAGATAGATGATAGATAGATAGATAGATAGATAGATAGATAGGAGATAGATAGATAGATAGATAGATAGATAGATAGGAGATAGATAGATAGATAGATAGATAGATAGATAGATAGGAGATAGATAGACAGATAGGAGATAGATAGATAGATAGATAGATAGATAGATGATAGATAGATAGATAGATAGATAGATAGGAGATAGATAGATAGATAGATAGATGATAGATAGATAGATAGATAGATAGATAGATAGATAGATAGGAGATAGATAGATAGATAGATAGATAGATAGATAGATAGGAGATAGATAGATAGATAGATAGGAGATAGATAGATAGATAGATAGATAGATAGATAGATAGGATAGGAGATAGATAGATAGGAGATAGATAGATAGATAGATAGATAGATAGGAGATAGATAGATAGATAGATAGATAGGAGATAGATAGATAGATAGATAGATAGATAGATAGGAGATAGATAGATAGATAGATAGATAGGATAGGAGATAGATAGATAGGAGATAGATAGATAGATAGGAGATAGATAGATAGATAGATAGATAGATAGATGATAGATAGATAGATAGATAGATAGATAGATAGATAGATAGATAGATAGGAGATAGATAGATAGATAGATAGATAGATAGATAGGAGATAGATAGATAGATAGGAGATAGATAGATAGATAGATAGATAGATAGATAGATAGATAGATAGATAGGATAGGAGATAGATAGATAGGAGATAGATAGATAGATAGATAGGAGATAGATAGATAGATAGATAGATAGATAGATAGGAGATAGATAGATAGATAGATAGATAGATAGGAGATAGATAGATAGGAGATAGATAGATAGATAGATAGATAGATAGATAGATAGACAGGAGATAGATAGATAGATAGATAGATAGATAGATAGATAGATAAGAGATAGATAGGAAATAGATAGATAGATAGATAGGATAGGAGATAGATAGATAGGAGATAGATAGATAGATAGATAGATAGATAGGAGATAGATAGATAGATAGATAGATAGATAGACAGATAGGAGATAGATAGATAGATAGATAGATAGGAGATAGATAGATAGACAGGAGATAGATAGATAGATAGATAGATAGATAGATAGATAGATAGATGATAGATAGATAGGAGATAGATAGATAGATAGATAGATAGATAGACAGATAGGAGATAGATAGATAGATAGATAGATAGATGATAGATAGATAGATAGATAGATAGATAGGAGATAGATAGATAGATAGATAGATAGATAGATAGATAGAAGATAGATAGATAGATAGATAGATAGATAGGATAGGAGATAGATAGATAGATAGATAGATAGATAGATAGATAGGAGATAGATAGATAGATAGATAGATAGATAGGATAGGAGATAGATAGATAGATAGGAGATAGATAGATAGATAGATAGATAGATAGATAGATAGGAGATAGATAGATAGATAGATAGATAGATAGATATAGGAGATAGATAGATAGATTGTAGCTTCTCTGTAGATTCTCATAGATTGTAAGCTCTTTTGAGCAGGGCCCTCAGTCCCATTGTGTGAAATGACGTTCTTTGTTATGTATGTCTGTATCTGAACCCTATAAATTGTACAGTGCTGCGGAATATGTTGGCACTATATAAATAAAATGTATTATTATTATTAGATAGATAGATAGGAGAGAGATAGATAGATAGATAGATAGATAGATAGATAGGAGATAGATAGATAGATAGATAGATAGATAGATAGATAGATAGATAGGAGATAGATAGATAGATAGATAGATAGGAGATAGATAGATAGATAGATAGATAGATAGATAGGATAGGAGATAGATAGATAGGAGATAGATAGATAGATAGGAGATAGATAGATAGATAGATAGATAGACAGATAGGAGATAGATAGATAGATAGATAGATAGATAGATAGATAGGAGATAGATAGATAGACAGGAGATAGATAGATAGATAGATAGATAGATAGATGATAGATAGATAGATAGATAGATAGATAGATAGATAGATAGGAGATAGATAGACAGATAGGAGATAGATAGATAGATAGATAGATGATAGATAGATAGATAGATAGATAGATAGATAGGAGATAGATAGATAGATAGATAGATGATAGATAGATAGATAGATAGATAGATAGGAGATAGATAGATAGATAGATAGATAGATAGGAGATAGATAGATAGATAGGAGATAGATAGATAGATAGATAGATAGATAGATAGATAGATAGATAGGATAGGAGATAGATAGATAGGAGATAGATAGATAGATAGATAGATAGATAGATAGGAGATAGCTAGATAGATAGATAGATAGATAGATAGATAGATAGGAGATAGATAGATAGATAGATAGATAGGAGATAGATAGATAGATAGATAGATAGATAGATAGATAGATAGACAGGAGATAGATAGATAGATAGATAGATAGATAGATAAGAGATAGATAGGAAATAGATAGATAGATAGATAGATAGATAGATAGGATAGGAGATAGATAGATAGGAGATAGATAGATAGATAGATAGATAGATAGATAGATAGGAGATAGATAGATAGATAGATAGATAGATAGATAGATAGACAGATAGGAGATAGATAGATAGATAGATAGATAGGAGATAGATAGATAGACAGGAGATAGATAGATAGATAGATAGATAGATAGATGATAGATAGATAGATAGATAGATAGGAGATAGATAGACAGATAGGAGATAGATAGATAGATAGATAGATAGATAGATAGATGATAGATAGATAGATAGATAGATAGGAGATAGATAGATAGATAGATAGATAGATAGATAGATAGATGATAGATAGATAGATAGATAGATAGATAGATAGATAGATAGATAGGAGATAGATAGATAGATAGATAGATAGATAGATAGATAGGAGATAGATAGATAGATAGATAGATAGATAGGAGATAGATAGATAGATAGATAGATAGATAGGATAGGAGATAGATAGATAGGAGATAGATAGATAGATAGATAGATAGATAGGAGATAGATAGATAGATAGATAGATAGATAGATAGATAGGAGATAGATAGATAGATAGATAGATAGGAGATAGATAGATAGATAGATAGATAGATAGGATAGGAGATAGATAGATAGGAGATAGATAGATAGATAGATAGATAGATAGGAGATAGATAGATAGATAGATAGATAGATAGATAGGAGATAGATAGATAGATAGATAGATAGATAGGAGATAGATAGATAGATAGATAGATAGATAGATAGATAGGAGATAGATAGATAGATAGATAGATAGATAGATAGATAGATAGGAGATAGATAGATAGATAGATAGATAGATAGATAGATAGATAGGAGATAGATAGATAGATAGATAGATAGGAGATAGATAGATAGATAGGAGATAGATAGATAGATAGATAGATAGATAGATAGATAGGAGATAGATAGATAGATAGATAGATAGATAAGAGATAGATAGGAAATAGATAGATAGATAGATAGATAGGATAGGAGATAGATAGATAGATAGATAGATAGATAGATAGGAGATAGATAGATAGATAGATAGATAGGATAGGAGATAGATAGATAGATAGGAGATAGATAGATAGATAGATAGATAGGAGATAGATAGATAGATAGATGGATAGATAGATAGATAGATAGATAGATAGGAGATAGATAGATAGATAGATAGATAGATAGATAGGAGATAGATAGATAGATAGATAGATAGATAGGAGATAGATAGATAGCTAGATAGATAGATAGGATAGGAGATAGATAGATAGGAGATAGATAGATAGATAGATAGGAGATAGATAGATAGATAGATAGATAGATAGATGATAGATAGATAGATAGATAGATAGGAGATAGATAGATAGATAGATAGATAGATAGGAGATAGATAGATAGATAGATAGATAGGAGATAGATAGATAGATAGATAGATAGATAGGAGATAGATAGATAGATAGATAGATAGATAGGAGATAGATAGATAGGAGATAGATAGATAGATAGATAGATAGATAGATAGACAGGAGATAGATAGATAGATAGATAGATAGATAGATAGATAGATAAGAGATAGATAGGAAATAGATAGATAGATAGATAGATAGATAGATAGATAGATAGGATAGGAGATACATAGATAGGAGATAGATAGATAGATAGATAGATAGGAGATAGATAGATAGATAGATAGATAGATAGATAGACAGATAGGAGATAGATAGATAGATAGATAGATAGATAGGAGATAGATAGATAGACAGGAGATAGATAGATAGATAGATAGATAGATAGATGATAGATAGATAGATAGATAGATAGGAGATAGATAGATAGATAGATAGATAGATAGATAGATAGATAGATAGGAGATAGATAGATAGATAGATAGATAGATAGGAGATAGATAGACAGATAGGAGATAGATAGATAGATAGATAGATAGATAGATAGATAGATGATAGATAGATAGATAGATAGATAGATAGATAGATAGGAGATAGATAGATAGATAGATAGATAGATAGATAGATAGATAGGAGATAGATAGATAGATAGATAGATAGGATAGGAGATAGATAGATAGATAGATAGATAGATAGGAGATAGATAGATAGATAGATAGATAGATAGATAGGATAGGAGATAGATAGATAGATAGGAGATAGATAGATAGATAGATAGATAGATAGATAGATATAGGAGATAGATAGATAGATTGTAGCTTCTCTGTAGATTCTCATAGATTGTAAGCTCTTTTGAGCAGGGCCCTCAGTCCCATTGTGTGAAATGACGTTCTTTGTTATGTATGTCTGTATCTGAACCCTATAAATTGTACAGTGCTGCGGAATATGTTGGCACTATATAAATAAAATGTATTATTATTATTAGATAGATAGATAGGAGAGAGATAGATAGATAGATAGATAGATAGATAGGAGATAGATAGATAGATAGATAGATAGATAGATAGATAGGAGATAGATAGATAGATAGATAGATAGATAGGAGATAGATAGATAGATAGATAGATAGGATAGGAGATAGATAGATAGGAGATAGATAGATAGATAGATAGATAGGAGATAGATAGATAGATAGATAGATAGATAGATAGATAGGAGATAGATAGATAGATAGATAGATAGATAGATAGATAGATAGGAGATAGATAGATAGATAGATAGATAGATAGAAGATAGATAGATAGGAGATAGATAGATAGATAGATAGATAGGAGATAGATAGATAGATAGATAGATAGATAGATAGATAGATAGGAGATAGATAGATAGGAGATAGATAGATAGATAGATAGATAGATAGATAGATAGGAGATAGATAGATAGATAGATAGATAGGAGATAGATAGGAGATAGATAGATAGATAGATCGATAGATAGATAGATAGACAGGAGATAGATAGATAGATAGATAGATAGATAGATAGATAGATAGATAAGAGATAGATAGGAAATAGATAGATAGATAGATAGATAGATAGATAGGATAGGAGATAGATAGATAGGAGATAGATAGATAGATAGGAGATAGATAGATAGATAGATAGATAGACAGATAGGAGATAGATAGATAGATAGATAGATAGATAGATAGATAGATAGGAGATAGATAGATAGACAGGAGATAGATAGATAGATAGATAGATAGATAGATAGATAGATGATAGATAGATAGATAGATAGATAGATAGATAGGAGATAGATAGATAGATAGATAGATAGATAGATAGATAGGAGATAGATAGATAGATAGATAGATAGGAGATAGATAGACAGATAGGAGATAGATAGATAGATAGATGATAGATAGATAGATAGATAGATAGATAGATAGATAGATAGATAGGAGATAGATAGATAGATAGATAGATAGATAGGAGATAGATAGATAGATAGATAGGATAGGAGATAGATAGATAGATAGATAGATAGATAGGAGATAGATAGATAGATAGATAGGATAGGAGATAGATAGATAGATAGATAGATAGATAGATAGGAGATAGATAGATAGATAGATAGATAGATAGATAGATAGGATAGGAGATAGATAGATATAGGAGATAGATAGATAGATTGTAGCTTCTCTGTAGATTCTCATAGATTGTAAGCTCTTTTGAGCAGGGCCCTCAGTCCCATTGTGTGAAATGACGTTCTTTGTTATGTATGTCTGTATCTGAACCCTATAAATTGTACAGTGCTGCGGAATATGTTGGCACTATATAAATAAAATGTATTATTATTATTAGATAGATAGATAGGAGAGAGATAGATAGATAGATAGATAGATAGATAGATAGGAGATAGATAGATAGATAGATAGATAGATAGATAGATAGGAGATAGATAGATAGATAGATAGATAGATAGATAGATAGGAGATAGATAGATAGATAGATAGATAGGATAGGAGATAGATAGATAGGAGATAGATAGATAGATAGATAGATAGATAGATAGATAGATAGGAGATAGATAGATAGATAGATAGATAGATAGATAGATAGATAGATAGGAGATAGATAGATAGATAGATAGATAGATAGGAGATAGATAGATAGATAGATAGATAGATAGGAGATAGATAGATAGGAGATAGATAGATAGATAGGAGATAGATAGATAGATAGATAGATAGATAGGAGATAGATAGATAGGAGATAGATAGATAGATAGATAGATAGATAGATAGATAGACAGGAGATAGATAGATAGATAGATAGATAAGAGATAGATAGGAAATAGATAGATAGATAGATAGATAGATAGGATAGGAGATAGATAGATAGGAGATAGATAGATAGATAGATAGGAGATAGATAGATAGATAGATAGATAGATAGATAGATAGGAGATAGATAGATAGGAGATAGATAGATAGATAGATAGATAGATAGATAGATAGATAGACAGGAGATAGATAGATAGATAGATAGATAGATAAGAGATAGATAGGAAATAGATAGATAGATAGATAGATAGATAGGATAGGAGATAGATAGATAGGAGATAGATAGATAGATAGATAGGAGATAGATAGATAGATAGATAGATAGATAGATAGATAGATAGACAGATAGGAGATAGATAGATAGATAGATAGGAGATAGATAGATAGATAGATAGATAGATAGATAGATAGATAGACAGGAGATAGATAGATAGATAGATAGATAGATAGATGATAGATAGATAGATAGATAGATAGGAGATAGATAGATAGATAGATAGATAGATAGATAGATAGGAGATAGATAGATAGATAGATAGATAGATAGATAGGAGATAGATAGACAGATAGGAGATAGATAGATAGATGATAGATAGATAGATAGATAGATAGATAGATAGATAGATAGGAGATAGATAGATAGATAGATAGATAGGAGATAGATAGATAGATAGATAGATAGGAGATAGATAGATAGATAGATAGATAGATAGATAGGATAGGAGATAGATAGATAGATAGATAGATAGATAGATAGATAGATAGATAGGAGATAGATAGATAGATAGATAGATAGATAGATAGATAGATAGGATAGGAGATAGATAGATAGATAGGAGATAGATAGATAGATAGATAGATAGATAGATAGATAGGAGATAGATAGATAGATAGATAGATAGATAGATAGATAGATAGATATAGGAGATAGATAGATAGATTGTAGCTTCTCTGTAGATTCTCATAGATTGTAAGCTCTTTTGAGCAGGGCCCTCAGTCCCATTGTGTGAAATGACGTTCTTTGTTATGTATGTCTGTATCTGAACCCTATAAATTGTACAGTGCTGCGGAATATGTTGGCACTATATAAATAAAATGTATTATTATTATTATTAGATAGATAGGAGAGAGATAGATAGATAGATAGATAGATAGATAGATAGATAGATAGGAGATAGATAGATAGATAGATAGATAGGAGATAGATAGATAGATAGATAGATAGATAGATAGGAGATAGATTATCTATCTCCTATCTATCTATCTATCTATCTATCTATCTATCTATCTATCTATCTATCTCCTATCTATCTATCATCTATCTATCTATCTATCTATCTATCTATCATAGATAGATAGATAGATAGATAGATAGATAGATATGAATGTATGTATATGAGTGGCCCCACAATCCTTCAGGTCAGATATGAGGCGGTATATAGTACAAGTGCTGATGTGACAGGAGCTGCAGATACTCATCTGTTATCACACAGAGTGTTCCAGGAATCCAGAGTCGGCCGCCATTGGTCTTTCCAGGAAAGCTGGAGCCTACACCTGATGGCCCCCATAATGTACAGTCTTCTTTCCTGCAGAAATTCACTGGTTTATAAAATTTCTTAAAGAGGACCTGGTATGTATAAGGGCTTGGATGGGAGAAGAAAGGTTATACAATGAATGGGATGGTAACAAATCACCCAGTGGGGGCAAAATAGTTCCAAAAAACCTAAGCTCATCTCACAAAAAAACAAGACCTTTGCTGATACATAAATAAAATAAAAAAATGTCATGCTAAAGGCAAAAAAAAAAAACCCTCTGACTATTTGAGCCCATTTTTTGGACAGTAAAAGGGTTAACCAAAAGACGACCATCTTTTCACTTCTTGGGGTATGTTTGTACCTCGGAGGTTTTTAGGTTTTTTTTTTTTGGTACAAATGAATAGAAAATGGATTGCTGATAATCTATTGATGAAATATTCAGCAGCGGTGTTACAGAAATAGCCTGGTGCCCGTGTCGGTCCCCTGCGCCCCTACGGCCCTCTCACATTTTTCTCGCTGTGACATGCCGCGCTGAATGAGCTTGGTCTGAATTACAGCTTATTAGCATAATTAAGAGGCAGCGGAGATAACACTACATCATGTTCCCGGCCGCTCTCGGCATGTGGACGGCTCGCCCGGGTCATTATCACAAGTGCGCGGCACACTCATGGGAGCTACTGTCATGCATGGACCGCCACGTACTTGATTTGTCACCGTCTGCCGCAGAACCTGACATCGCCATGAATACCGGCCTCTTTATATGGCCCGCAACATGAAATATGCCTGAGCCCGCCGGGTTAAGTAGCAGATTATATCCTCGTACTTGTCAGGGGTGCTCCCCGCCAATGACAGATCGGAATCGAACCAGCGCCTTACTGAAATAGATATTTGTGAAGGTCTCTTAAAGGAGTCCTCTGTGTTATGCCTAGTGCAGGGCGTGAGAGGCGGAGCATAACAAGGCATAGGAGGGAAGCCCAGTGTTATGCTCCGCCCCCTCGGGCCCCGCACAAGGCCTAAGACTGATGGAACTCAAAGCAACCAATCACAGCTTTCATTCCTTATAGCGCTCGTAACAAAATATAAGTTGTTGCAAGGGACGACAAAGACTTGTAAACAGTTTCTTCTAGATCTGGATGGGTATCTTGTATGGTTGCTGATTGTAATTTTGCCAGAACAGTCTCGAATTTTCAGTAACAATCGGCAGGAAAATTTAGGCATGCTCATAGCTGTGGTTGAACAATCGGCATCGGCAAAGATCGGATTCAGCGATCAAGCAAATTTCACGATCGCAATCGGAATTCCAATCCAATTTTTTGGGGGCAGGATCGAGGTCTCACGTTAGTTCCCACAATGTGTGGCTACTGTCCAATCATTGTGGGAAAAGCTAACATTAGGGTTGAGCGATCGGGATCGGAAAAGATCGGATTACGATCGGCGATCGAGAAAATTTCATGATCGCGATCGGCTGGAAAATGATTGAAAATCGGATTTTAAAAACGATCCTGAAATCTCAATATTGGCTCAACCCTACCCATAGCCAAAAAGCTACATATTTCCCCCCAAGTAGGTGGTCTCAATCTGTTTAGGGCCAGAATAAGGACTTCACTATATGAAGTGGTGGGTACCTTGTATAGATCCCAATTGTCCCAATGTTGTCAGAGAGTCTCGAATTTTCAGAAACAATACTGGCCAATGTGGGTATGTGTAAGCGTGAAAAGGGGCGTAGCTCACTCCAAAGGTGGGTGGTTCCACTATTTTTAGGACCAGCATCAGTATGTGAAATGGTGGGTACCTGGTATAGATCCCAATTGTCCCAATGTTGTCAGAGAGTTTTGAATTTTCTTATATTTGGGCATGTCAAAGCCTGAAAAGGGGTGTAACTCACCCCGAAAGGGTTGATATGGACAATTCTATGGGGCTGTCCAGGGAGAAAGAGCTAAACGTCCCTATTTTACCACCATAAATTGTTGTGTACTATATCACCCATTAAGCCCTTCTGGCCCCATTCCCCTTATAAATAGGACTCTTCCGATGTCTTAGTAGTCAGGCCTCCATAGTAGTGTCAGGTGACCTCTCCTGGGCCTGGAGTATAGTTAATAGGGGATCTACAACCCCAAAATTGCCAGTTTAGGGGGCAAACTACTGGGCACAAATTTTTATCCAATGGCAAACACAGAATGGCGTGAAAATGTTTGAACAAAGCCATGCCCACATGGGCTTGTCAGCGACCCCTTTAGGACATCATCACGCCCACTTTTGTATACCTCCACGCCTCCTCAGGGGATGTCTTTTGTTGCACAGGGTCATGGTCTCAAATTTTATGGCCTTGAAGATGTTTGTGAGTTGCATTATTCATAATCTATGCAAATACTGTATTAATATGAGGATGCTGATTGTGTCCGTGGCGAACTACACAGTGGATGGAGTTGCCCTTTAAAATAATTTTTTTAAAAACTTTATCGATTTTTTTAAATCACTAACAGTACAGACAATAGATATGGCTGAAACCGTACACCATCCTTTCCTATCGTGTAGCCTGCAGATTACTGTTGTCTTACTCCGCGGTAGACAAGGCTGCTTGTTAAACACGATTATCGAAACGCGTCTCTTTGTGCCCCCAGATGGGCGAATTTAATAAAAGCGAAAACCTTGTTGTGAGAGTCATTTTAGTTTTGCACACGCACCTGGTTTGACAGCTAAAATAATTATTTCCCGAGTTGGTTTGTAATTAGAGACGAGGGGTGAATGACACTCCAGTAAACAGTGCGGGGGAGGTGCGCAGCTCCTGGTACTATCAACAAGATTACGAGACGCTTGAAGATTTCTTATAAAGACCAGTCATGTAGATAGAGGAGAAGGGGAGGGGGTGGCAATAGCCAAATCCATGGGACAACTTGCTGGTGCCCTATGATTGGACAGCCAGTACTTGGTGTGCTCCTTCCTAAAACCCATAATGTCGGCATAAGAGCCACTGGCACGTTGGCCCTTCTACCAATTAGGGGACTGGGACAAACTTGAGATGTAGACCCTCTATCTTTTGCCCCATGGCATATACTAAACTGTATGACCTTTCTCATGGGGTTACTGCTCAAGGGGTATTGGTTAAGCTTAAAATATAACTGTATTAAGAGGAGAACTCTATGCAGGCGTGGCTCTTTAACTTGCGACCCATGTGTAGTAGGCCTATTAACCTGTGACCCATGTATGGGTGGCCTCTAAACCTGTGGTCCATGTAAGGGGTTGCCTCAACCTGTGGTCCATGTATGGGTAGCTTTTTAGCCTGTGGTCCATGTATGGGTAGCCTCTTAACCGGTGGCCTGTGTATGTACAGTTCCTTTACCTGTGGTCCATGTAAGGGGTTGCCTCAACCTGTGGTCCATGTAAGGTGTTGCCTCAACCTGTGGTCCATGTAAGGGGTCGCCTCAACCTGTGGTACATGTAAGGTGTTGAATCAACCTGTGGTCCATGTGAGGGGTTGCCTCAACCTGTGGTCCATGTAAGGGGTTGCCTCAACCCGTGGTCTATGTATGGGTAGCTTTTTAGCATGTGGTCCATGTATGGGTAGCCTCTTAACCGGTGGCCTATGTATGTATGGTTCCTTTACCTGTGGCCCAAGTATGGGTGGCCTTTTAACCAGTGGTCCATGTATGGGTGACCTGTTAACCTATGGTCCATAAACGGATAGCCTGTTAACCTGTGATCCATGTATAGGTGGGTTCATAATTGTCCTCTCATGTATGGTTGACCTGCTAACCAGTGGTCTATATATGGGTGGCCTACGCAACCATCAGTCCATCAGTTGCGAATCTACAAGCATACCTTGAGAGTTACAGGACCAAGCCATTGATGGGCCAGATCCATCATAATACAAGTGCTTTGTTACTGACTTTCCTTTGTAGTTAAAGGGGAGGTCTCAACCATGACACTGCTTTATATTACAACCATATACCCTTATAGGGAACTCTGAATTAAAGGGGTTCTACGGAATGAAAACCACCCTTGTCCACAGGCTGTACAGGGTATTGCAGCCCCATTAATTCAATGGATCCTCACTGGGCAATAGTGGAGAGGGGTTCCAAAGAGCAGCTTTCGCTTTAGAGGACCTCTCCTGTTACCCAGATAACTTATTGATATGAATGGACACTGTGTAATACTTAGTTTCACCTGCAGAGGTGCTGTAGGGAAAACAAATATTTGCTTGTTTTCCCACAGGTATAGTTGGTTACGTAGCGTCCAAGTAGGTGAACACATTCTGATCAGCTTATTGTCAATGGGCCTTCTATAATCTTAAATGGTTCTCCATTATAGAACCCCTTTAAGGTGTAAGGTATATCACTGCTCCTATATGGTACCTGAGCCTCATCCAGAAGGTTACTCAGCCATGTAATAAACACCTTTGCTTGGCTCTTCTCCTGTATTGATTCCTACATTTCTACCGCCAGCTTGCGGAGAGTTTTTATTTATCCAAATATAAATTACCCATCTGATCAAATATTTTACTCCACGGCAAATCTCTGCAGAGCCGCAGGCAGATGTCTCCGACACACAGCCCAGCTGGCTTCAATAGCTCACAGTACTGACGATTTGTGCTTATAATGAAGCTAATAAGCCTGATATCCAGCACTGCTTCCCAGAGCTTACAATCTAGGGACCCAATAAAATAATATGCAGGGTAGAAGAAAGTAAAATGAGCTGAATAATTCCTTTATATATCTTTGTAGTGGTCTGAGTACTATTTTCCTGACACTGAGATCCAAATACTCTGCTTTCTATGGACGTAAAAGATAAAATTCAGCCACCACTAGAGGGAGCTCATATTGACAGTAGGAGCTGTATGCGGTGCGCCCCCTAGTGGTAGCTGCAGGCAGGTAGAATTTTATCATATCAACCCTATGGCTGAAAAAAAGTGGAGCTCGCATCTGTAAAGCTACGTAATGAAATTCAGTGTAGAATTTTGTACCTAAATACATAAAAAATACCCAGGTCACTTTCGGGACTTCCCATATAATATCTATCTAATTATGAACACCATTGCTCCTATAAATAAAAACAAAACAAAACATGTGCCTGCATGGTAACAGACTCCTGTTATGGGTCCAGGGGGCTGTGGGCCTGGAGGCAAAACTTAGACCAAGTTGTATTCCTGTCTATTTTGAGGCCAGGACTCATTAAAATGTAGTCGAAAAGTGAGAGCAAATAGAAGGTAATAATAGATTTCCACAAGATCCGACTACACACAGAATTTGTTTGCAGTTTGTTACCATAGAGACATATAGGTCTGCATAGAAGCTGTGGACACCAAATACACAGTCCAGTCACATTAATGTGACCACCTGTCAAAATCCAGAACCACCTTTGGCAGAGCAGACCGCTGCGAGACGTGCAGGAAGAGAGGGGATGTTGTGATGATGTCACTGGGATTTTGAGCCATGAAGACTCCAGTGCCGTGGCCAGTTGCGCTAGATTACGCGGTTGAGCATCCATGGCGTTAACAACCCAATTGAGGTGGTCCCACAGATTGTAGATCGGGTTCAAGTCCGGGGAATTTGCTGGCCAAGGGAGTACGGTAAACTCATCCTGGTGCTCCTCCAACCACGCACGTACACTGCGAGCTTTATGCTACGTCGCATTGTCCTTCTGGTAGATGCTATCATGCTGAGGAAAAACAATTCGCATGTACTGGTGAACATGGTCCGCAAGGATAGATGCATACTTGTGTTGATCCATCGTGCCTTCCACAGAGATCAGTGCACCCAGATGGCTGATGACACGTGGCTTCTGCCACTGGTTATTTAATGTTCACGTCAAAAGTAGGCGGTGGATGTCAAAAGTAGGCGGTGGTCACATTACTATGACTGGACTGTGTAGTAGGGGATTAGATGCACTACAGAAATAAAAGGAAAAATATTGGTTGCAAAAGTATCCACCCCTATTCTCGTATTTGCAATTCAGTATACCTTGTACTAAATCCCAAAAAGACTGCGGGGAAACTGGTCTGCCCAGAGGAAATGAACACAGACAGAGGGAGAATAGCAGAGCTCCGATGGCTACATGAGCACAGTTATTCTTAGAAAAATCTATAAATTGTTATTAAAACAAAATCGTAATAAATCTGCAAAAATGGGAAAAGGTTCCGACTGTAAACAAGCGTGACGTGAAAGACGAAATCTGTAACATATCCATTTGTGTCTTAAAGAACAGCAATATTTTTATTCATTTATGGCCTGAGCAGGAAAATCTGTGCTAATGAGTAAAAGTGAGAAAAACACTAAATAAATAAAAAATTTAAATTAAAAAGCATATCAAACCTGATAAAAACAGATGTACACAGCAAAACACAAAATAAGATGGAGTATTAAAAATCTAAGGCTTACAATTTTTTGTTGTATGTTCTTGCACAACAAGTCACATGATCTGGCTTTTTTTTTTTTTTTTTAAATCTTTTTAATTTTCTTTTTCATTTAGGATTGGAGGAAGAAGACAGCATCTATGTGTTTAAGGATGACGAGATTATTGAGTATGATGGAGAGTTTTCAGCAGACACTCTGGTTGAGTTCCTACTTGATGTGAGTCCAATAAGAAAATATTTTTTTTTAATATTTTGATGATATGTGACATAACTCATCCATATGACCTTATTTCGGGTCCCTAGAAGTGGTAATGTAGCACAAAACGTCTATGGGCCCATAGTGTATAAGCTTTGACGTTCCATATTACATACAGGACACAGTTGCAAGCTACACTCAATGCATATTGTCACATCAGTCATGACTAGAAATGGTCAGATGTGGTCACCATCAAATCAGGTCTATATGTATCAGATCAGTCTTCCATTGGAATGCATAATATTTGAATGATATTTAGATCCACAGAGTAGATAAATGGACCATCCATGGACCAACTAAGTCATGACGAAGAGTAAATTCAAGACTCCTAAATTTTGTCATGGACTTTAGTTATTACTAGAAGGGTTTGGCCATAAACTATGTGGGAATCTCTCTAATGTCCTGCATGGCCTCCACAGGAGAAGTTGTGCAATATATATTTCTCAATGGCTGAGTATATAATGTAAGGCTGAGTCTACTAGAGTGAGAGACGCCAGTGGTGGTCAACTTCCCATCGTGTTAACAGAAGGACTCTTAAATGTGGATGGAAAGTGAAGCTGGACTCTTCGAAGACTTGATTAACTCGGTAGGATGGAAAGAAAAGACAAAAGGAAATAGGACAAGATTGTTGATGACAAGAGCTAGTCTGAGAAATGGGGGGGGGGGAATGGAAGAGGAACTGGAAAAAAGGAAGCAAAATCCACTACAAAGAAAAGCAAGGAAGAGGAGGCCAGAAGAGGAAGGGGAAGTCCACAATAGTAGACTTGAAGGTAGTGAAAAGAAGAGATAAAGTGAAGAGATGGAAGGTAGGAAGTAAGGGAGTCGAAAAAGCATGGCAAAATGAGGGAAACAGAGGAAACGTAGAAGAAACGAGATGAGAGTTAGGAAGTCGGAAAGTAGATGGACACCAGAAGATAACATTTGTAAGAGAAGGAAGGTAGGAAGTAAGGGAGGAAGAGGGGAAAAGTGGAGGAGAAGAGATGAGGTGAAAGTAAAGTTAAAAAGTTAGGAAGTAGAAAAACAAATCCAAAAAAAAATTGGTGGGACTGACTGGGCTAACTTTGTCTCAATGGTAGATGTTGGGGGAAAGAAGGATCAACTGTTGAATTTCAATATGGCCCAATCTTTTGCTCTCTGAGAAGATAGGCTTCCACCAGACGTGTCTAACAGCAGTTTATTCTCCTCTAGCTACTGAAAACACGCGTACATTCCACTAAATGTATGAATGGGGTAAATCAGGAGTAATAATTGTTAGCAGAATTAGCGTTCGGTTGACATCTATCTAGAGGGTATGGCCATGACAGAAGACAGGCAGACCAAAGTTCGTGTAAAAAGAGGCTGCAGATGTTATATAAATGGCGAGAGGAGAAACTGAGGACATTTGAGAGATGGGAGTGAGAAGAACGATGATGAGGAGAGACAAGTGGAGTCACTCAGGAGGTGAAGAGACTGATGACTACGATGAAGAACGGAACAGTATAATGAGGAGAATTAGACAAGAGCAACAGGAGGCCAAGAGATAGAAATGTGACATTAGCGGTAGAGGTAAAATATATGAAACCTCACCAAGGTAGTCAAGAGACAGAAGATGGGGGAGGGCAAAATCATCATGGGATCATAACACCCCCGGCCGAAGAGGCTATATCTGCAGGTAGTTGACTTTGGATTCCACATATTAAGCTAAATCGCCAACACCGTGGTAGCTCTAATACCTATTTTTCATAATTAAGATGCCTCTTGCTCCTAGTTATTGGCAGCATTATTTTAAGAGGACACACTCTGCTTGGCACAGACAGTAAATCCAGTGTTTACAGAATTAAGTCCCGGCTGACCCCAATTACAGCTCCGGAATATAACGAAATCTGAAAGATTGCACAGCTCAATCAGAAAAAAAAGCTATTGAAATCCCTTCCCTAGGAAACAGACATGTTTGGAATAATACAGAGTACCCAGGGAGGTTATTTAGGTCGAATACTAACAATTAACCTTTCTTTTTTTGAAGGTCTTCCAGGCCACACAGTCACCGTTCATCAGTGGTCGGTGCCAGAGAGAAAATAAATTGTATTTTCCCTATTATGAGGATTGAACATAAAATAGACTATATCTTAATCAAAATGGTAAAAACATGGCTGTTTAGACTTGGAGGCAGCTTACTATAACAGAAACCTCCCTCCTGAGACCGAAATCTTAACCCTTCCCCTGTTCCAAAGCTTCATCCTCTTCTGGTGCTCCAAATGACCATGGAAAGAACCAGTAGGGCTAATATATCAAGAAGGTAGAGATGAATCAAGTCATTGCTAGTGGTTGATGTATGGAGAAGTCTTCATGAAAGTGCACTAAGTTCTTTGTAGGTTCTTGAGGACCACTCATTCAGAAGTACCCTCTAGCCGTACTCCAATGGAGCAGGGAAAGAACCAGAAGGGCTATTATATTGAGAATGTAGAGATGATTCAAGTCATCCCAAAATATGCTAGTTGCTAGTGGTTGATGTATGGTGAAGTCTTAATGAAAGTGCACTAAGTTCTTTGTAGGTTCTGGAGGACCACCCATTCAGAACTACCCTCTAGCCGCACTCCAAATGGAGCAGGGAAAGAACTAGAAGGGCTAATATATTGAGAATGTAGACCTAATTCAAGTAATCAAAAATCGTACTGCTCGCTAGTGATTGATGTAAGATTAGGGTTGAGCCGATCTTGAGATTTCAGGATCGATTTTAAAATCCGATCACAATCATGGAATTTGCTCGATTGCCAATCCGATCCGATCTTTCCTGAATCTGATCGCTCAACCCCAATTGTATATTATATATACAGTATGGTTGAACCGATCTTGAGATTTCAAAATCTGATTTCCGATCATCTTCCAGCCGATCTCGATCGTGAAATTGCTCAATCGCCGATCAAGATCCAATCTTTCCCGATCCCGATCGCTCAAACCTATGTAAGATGTTTTAACAAAAGATGACTTATTAGGTTCTGGAGGATCTACTCTACCAGTGCTCCAGCCGAGCATGGAAAGAACCAGTAAGACTAATACATTGATAACATAGCACTGATTCAAGTAATCTAAAACAGTATGTGACATAAGGAGATGGTTTAACGAAAGTGGACTTTGTCCTTTGTAGGTTCTGGAGGACCCAGTGGAATTCATTGATGGAAGTCATGAACTTGCCGCCTTTGAGAATATTGATGATGAACCCAAACTGATTGGTTATTTCAAGAATGAGGAGTCAGAGCGTAAGTAGAATTTTATTGATCCAGTGGTCTACGACAATTTCACAATGGTAGTCACTCAATGTAAATGCGGATACTTCACTTTCGACAGACACCAAATAGCCATACTGTCCATCTTCTTTGAAGGACACTTTTTAGTGCAATTTCGGATGGCTTCACTGTAAATGGTCTTTTCGGGGAGGAGATTTTCTGGAGATAATATAGACAATTGCTTCTGTAGTGTACGTTAGCTGTATGTATCGGGAGAGTCTTCACAAATATCTCAAGCATACCAAGACCCCATCAATATAAATGATGGACATTGAAAAGTGTAGTATGAAAGTCTGGCACATCTGTTAATCCGGAAGGGTCCTGAGGGTCCTGCATTACATGGCGGTCTGCAGATTATCTGGCTGGTCGCTGTTCTGTTTTGACTACAACCATTTACCGGGGGCAGAAATCGATGCGTGTAAAATGCTGACGGAGGATTTCAGGCCAGTCTGTCAGAGGAATTTTCTGCCCATGAAGCCTCGGGAAGAGGGGATGAATCCAGATTATATGGTGACACTCAGCAGATCCCAGTACAATGGGCTTACAAAGAGAGGACCAGCGGATCAGAGCCACAGCATGGTTTTACACTGGATAGTCTTCACGTACTGTCTATACATCATCTTATACTATCTATACATCCTCACATATTATCTATATGTCTTCCTCACCTAATATCTATATGTACTCATGATCTATATGTCTTCAGGGAACATACAAATATTCACATACTATCTGTATGTCATTAGGTACTACAGTATCTATATGCTTTCACCTACTATTTATACATACTCACTATCTATACCTCCTCATGTACTGTCAATATGTCCTTATTTACTATGTATGCTCATGTACTATCTATAAATCCTCATGTACAATCTATACGTTCTTACACACTATCTATACATCCGCGTATACAATCTCTTTGTCCTCAAGTGCTATCTGTATATCCTGACATACTACCTATACTTCCTCACATGTTATCTATATATCCTCATTTGCAGTCTATACATCCATTCCTCACATACTATCAACATGTCCTAATGTACAATCTATACATCCTTACATAATTTATACATTTTCATGTACTAACTATACATCCCCATATAAAATCTATGCATCCTCATAGCCTATCTATACAGCCTATCCTATACATCCTATCTATACGCCCTCATATATTATCTCTATATCCCCTTGGAAAATCTATACATTGTCATGTAACATCTATATCTTCATATACTATCTATACATCATCATGTACTATCTATACATCTTCCTGTAATATCTATGCATCTTCACATCCTATTTATATATAAGTCCTAATACACTATCTATACATCCTCATATACTATCTATACCACCCCTCATACTATCTATACCACCTCATATACTATCTATACATCCTCATATACTATCTATACCACCCCTCATACTATCTATACCCTCATATACTATCTATACATCCTCACATACTATCTATACCACCTCATATACTATCTATACATCCTCATAAACTATCTATACCACCCCTCATACTATCTATACCCTCATATACTAGCTATACATGCTCACATACTATCTATACCACCTCACATACTATCTATACATCCTCACATCCTGTCTATATGTTCTCATAAAATATCTAAACTTCCTTATTTACGTCAGTATCTATGAATCCTTATGTACTACCTATACACCCTCATATACAATCTATACCTCCCTACACCCTATCAATACACCCTCATATACTGTCTCATGTAATATCTATAAGTCCCCATCAGGCAGCAAGGACAGTGGGATATTAAACCTGAGCCCCCTCCTACAAATACAGCCATTAATGATATCTCTGTTATCATCACTATATACCATGAGTGACCCAGAGGTAGGGGCTCTATTGTCCTGCCAAGGGCCTTACCTAGCCTTCAGACTCTCTGCATGGTAGAGTTCTCCCTTATAAGTGCTGTGGTATGGAGCTATATCTCATTGCTTTCAGGGGTACAGTGTAATAAATATACATGGGTAAGAGACGTACGTCCACCATTGATACAAGCACCAGCTTTTCACTTAAGGGTTAATAGCTCAAATGAAAGGCGCATTTAATGGGGGTATTAAAAGATTTAGTGAGTCAGCAGCCAGCGAGCTACCACACCATTCAATGCCTCAGTACACAAAGATGCTTCCGCAGCACCCCCGGCCTGGTGCCACAGCGAGACCCCCCTCCCCCTCCTCCTGCCGCCGCACATGTTTATGTGGCCCATTAACAGAACCTCTCAAGTGTTGTGTGAAATAATCCCAGAAGCCATTACAGAAAATCCCCCAACATCTGTGTCCTTATCCTGCACGCCAAGTATCAGCCTGTCATTGTCCTGTACCCCAAGTAACAACGTGTCATTGTCCTGTACCCCAAGTGTCAGCGTGTCATTGTTCTGTACCCCAAGTATCAGCCTGTCATTATCCTGTACCCCAAGTATCAGCCTGTCATTATCCTGTACCCCAAGTATCAGCCTGTCATTATCCTGTAGCCCAAGTATCAGCCTGTCATTATCCTGTAGCCCAAGTATCAGCCTGTCATTATCCTGTACCCCCAGTATCAGCCTGTCATTATCCTGTACCCCAAGTATCAGCCTGTCATTATCCTGTACCCCAAGTGTCAGCCTGTCATTATCCTATACCCCAAGTATCAGCCTGTCATTATCCTGTACCCCAAGTGTCAGCCTGTCATTATCCTGTACCCCAAGTATCAGCCTGTCATTATCCTGTACCCCGAGTATCAGCCTGTCATTATCCTGTACCCCAAGTGTCAGCCTGTCATTATCCTGTACCCCAAGTATCAGCCTGTCATTATCCTGTACCCCAAGTGTCAGCCTGTCATTATCCTGTACCCCAAGTATCAGCCTGTCATTGTCCTGCACCCCAAGTATCAGCCTGTCATTATCCTGTACCCCAAGTATCAGCCTGTCATTATCCTGTACCCCAAGTGTCAGACTGTCATTACCCTGTACCCCGAGTATCAGCCTGTCATTATCCTGTACCCCAAGTGTCAGCCTGTCATTATCCTGTACCCCAAGTATCAGCCTGTCATTATCCTGTACCCCAAGTATCAGCCTGTCATTATCCTGTACCCCAAGTGTCAGCCTGTCATTATCCTGTACCCCAAGTATCAGCCTGTCATTATCCTGTACCCCAAGTATCAGCCTGTCATTATCCTGTACCACAAGTGTCAGCCTGTCATTGTCTTGTACCTTTAGCCTAGATTCTCATGATGGGCGTATTGTAGAAGTGGGGACTCTGTGTTTTAGATGATGATCTAGTCATCTGTCCATGTTACTATCATTAGGGTGGCAGCTTGCTGGTTCTGGCTGAGCAGCATGATACATCCGTGCCAGTAACACATGTTCTCTATAGCTTTCCAACCAAACATGGGGCCACCAATGGAGACATAGGATTCTTCTGGAACTATACCAAAAAGTTATGGGAGAAATTGTCATGCTATATTTCCAGATAACCAGTCATCTTGTTGTTTAATTTGGTAAGGGTTAATAAACCTTTGGACTTCATCCTGTGTATATGGACAGACCCCTGTGCAGAGAGCGCTACATTTTCCAATATTATTGGGCTGTACATCGAGCCTCACAGTACATTAATCCTTGTTTATTTGCATACGCTTACCTTCTCCTGCCCACACAGTCCTGACAAGCGTGCAGTGTAAGTGCACTCCCTGAGTAATGAGAAAGCGACTGCGTGACTTGTACCTGTATCTGATACTAGTAATAACATGAAACGGATCGTAAGAGATCTGGAGACGTTCATCATCAGAAGACATACCCAGTACCATAGCCAGAAGATGTACGAAGCTTGTTTAGTCTCTCAAAACCTTGTATAAGACCATGCAGAAACACCAGACTGACATATAATGTCAGTATATATATCGAAAACAATGGTGACCTTCTAGAGATAGTTCTCTGTCAACCTTCCATTGTAGTGAGACCTTCATTTTTACCCTGGTCAATATGATAGTTTTGCCTAAGGGTCCATTAACACAGAGTAATGTGCCGCGTGATCTGGCACATATACGGCATGTGAGACTTTGCACGCCGTAAAAGCTCCCATTGATTTCAATGGGAGCCGGGATCGTATACGGCGCGTTATTTTGCGGCCACAAAAACACGGCAAACTGTGGAAACCAATGGATAAGCCGAGATGCATGAACAGATTTTTTGTGAAATTGCTTTACTATGGTAGAATTTTTGAAATTATAGAAAGTGTAATGTATAGGTCAAATCCAACAACGCCTCCAAATTTAGGGCATCGTAAAGACTAGATTTGGGCATCAGAAAGTCTACATGAAATTGCCACCAGTACGTTTCAGAACTGATAGTCAGGTGGCCTTTATATGGCTCAGGGTAAATAGATTATAATTTTTAGAGGAGTCATGAGTGAAAGAAGTACTAGTTGAAGACAAGTGATCCATTTTTGACTGGTCATGGAGATCATTTACGAGAAGGAGGCCCCATATGTCCTCAATGGTACATTCTGCGTGCATAATCCCTGAGCCCTTTACAGAAGCCCTCATTTAAAGAGGTCTATTGTGGCCATACCCCAAAATTCCTAATGGGTGAAGAGAAGGTCTAACAATGTTGTAGTACCGACCCAGCAACTACTGACTACAATCGAAGGCGAGATCAACCACAGCTTTATACTGCCCAATGTTCTCTTATCACAGTCTTCAGCATAATGTTTAATGCTCCAACATATGTAATGCAATGATAAGAGAGTCTGCAATAGCCCGCGGCCCTCTTAATAATGGAGGAGGCTAATGTAATGTTGCTAAATAAAACTCATATATAAATGGATGGCTGCTCCCTTTGAGACGCAGCGGCCATAGCCTTTCCTTCAGACGTTGTACAGATGGATGAGGTAGGGAGACACGCTTAATCTTCAGAATTCACACACGGGCGATGTCCTTGAAACTGTTATATTCTTCCATTACATTGTGGGCTTATCTTAGGGAGTCAGAGGAACCCAGTTTATCATCGACAACCAGTTTCCATTTATATGCAGGCCAAGAAAGAGCAACCTTTCGAAAGAGAGGCCCATCCCCCAAAGCCATGGGAAAAGTAAAGTACGGGTCTTCATGAGTACTACAATGGCAGTTTTTTCTACTCCAATACCAACCAAAAAGGGTCGTTTTGATTCTATGACCCTAAGTTGATGCACAACAAATGAGTAACAATATATCTAGATAACGCTACCATCCCAACCAAATCTGTGTTATGGTTCTTCAACCATTGGAAGATCTACTAAAAATCTATCTGATTTCTCAAGTCTACATCTGGTTGAATCTATAGTCCACCATGCTGTCCTATAGTTCACTGAATCAATGAGTCTAAAGGTTCTTCATATTCAACCCTAAGCCAGTAGGTCACAAAATATATGTTTTTCCTTCAACAGATTACAAAGCCTATGAGGATGCAGCTGAAGAATTCCACCCCTACATACCATTCTTCGCTACTTTTGACAGCAAGGTAAGAGTCATTTAAAGGTAGTCCAAAAAATTTGTAATGTGGAAGGCTTTCCTCAAACTCTAGGAGATCTACTGTAGGAACGAATCCAAAAGTATTGAACTTAAGGTTGTTCGGACTATGTCAGAGAGAAAAAGATCAGCATTTTGTTTTCAAGGGAGATAAGCCACCAGAAATGTCTGGCATCAGCAGTATCAGACTGATGTTTCTTGGTCCCACCAGATAAAATGATTCTTGGGGCCCACCCTTAGGTACCCTAGGAAAAAGGCCATGTTAGTCTTCAAAATTGTTGTCCTCTGCTGTACCATTATTGTGTTTGATCCTGGACCCATTGGAAGATCCTCTGGTACTCTGGTGACCCAGTCCGATAAAAGCTTTCTCCCACCTCCCCATTAAGAACTCAAGTATACTTGACTGAACCAAGCTTTCTTGAATATGGGAAGTCTGATAGTACAGCTGATGGCTATGGCCCTATATGTAGTACTCTAAGACAAGCCTCATGCTAAGTCATAGAAAACTTCAACCATCTTGAAAGGGTGCTTGAATAGAATTGGTAGGGCTACCCGGATCACGGACCACCACTAATGTTTCCTTCTCTCTAGTCTCAATGACCCATTAGAAGCTAACAAGAAGTTAATATCTCCTGCTAGCCATCACACACATGCTGGTTGTTGCGTCACCCTAATGTCAGAATCCAAAACAAAATCGATGTGACGGAAACATGAAACACAAGCGTACGGCCAGACCAAGTAATTGGTATTTTGATACAATTCCCTACATTGCAATTAAAAGCCATGACTGCTACTTAGACTGTCAGAGAAATACTGTGCATTCAAGACAAGAGTAGTTAGTCACCGACTTGTCACATGTGGAGGCAGCATCGGGGGGTATAGGTGGGTAATTAGTCATGGCGTTGCTTGACTGTTTTTTAAAGGGAAAGAAGACGAAAACTAGCAAGGTGCTTCTACAGTTCCGGCACCAATGAGCTTCAATGTTGCAGCAAAGTAATTCTATCCAACCATATATTTCACAAGTGCTTATTGCCTCCCCCTGCCAGTAGTAAGAGGGAAAGGAGTTCTGGCCAGTTTGAAGGGGTTTTCCAGGGTTGTAATAATGATGACCCATCCTTAGGATAGGTCTTCAACTGAGAGCCATTGCCCTTTCAAGCAGCTACTTTTTGAGAGTCCCGCGTATCAAACCTGCACACATCAAGTATTGACCTATCCTAGGAGGAATATGCAAAGCTATATCCAAAGATGTAAATGTATGTAGCTGCTTGGAATAAACCCACACTTTTTCTAAATGTTGGAGTGCTGCCATTTTTTCCATTTCCAAGATGTAAATAGGGAGACAGTGCCTCTGTTATGCTGCCCTCTATAGGAAGCACTGTGAACATCATGCCCAATTTTCCCAGAAGCCTTTACTGCATAATGTGGGATTTTTACCAAGTCAGTTTCTCAGATAGGAACGGCCGTTTCAGTTTGGTTGGACCTCGTCAGCACAGCGTAGAGAAAACTGACTTGGTAGAAGTGAGAGGCTGAGAGACCAGATTATGGGGATAATCACTGCTTAAGGAGAGACCACCTATTAGGTGTGTGGAGACTTATACAGCCATAGTCACTAAACTGTAAGGGATCATGGGAGGAATATGCAAATCTGTCTCCCAAGATGTAAATAGGGAGACAGTGCCTCTATTATGCTGCCCTCTATAGGAAGCACTCTGAACATCATGCCCGATTTTCCCAGAAGCCTTTACTGCATAATGTGATATTTTTACCAAGTCAGTTTCTCAGATAGGAACGGCCGTTTCGGTCTGGTTGGACCTCGTCAGCACAGCATAGAGAGAACTGACTTGGTAGAAGTGAGAGGCTGAGAGACCAGATTATGGGGATAATGTCACTCCTTAAGGAGAGACCACCTATTAGGTGTGTGGAGACTTATACAGCCATAGTCACTCCACTGTAAGGGATCATGGGAGGAATATGCAAATCTGTCTCCCAAGATGTAAATAGGGAGACAGTGCCTCTGTTATGCTGCCCTCTATAGGAAGCACCCTGAACATCATGCCCGACTTTCCCTAAACCTTGGGAGACAGATTTGCATATTCCTCCCATGATCCATTACAGTGGAGCGACTATGACTGTATAAGTCTCCACACACCTAATAGGTGGTCTCTCCTTAAGGAGTGACATTATCCCCATAATGTGACCTATCCTAAGGCTATTAATATTTTAACTTATCCTGGGGTCTAGTACTATCTAAGCTTGAGCAATGAATGATAGGTAGGCCACCACCAAAGGACCTTTTCACTGTAGTGCCCAACCCAGTTTTATTCACGTTCATGAGTCTGATCTCTTTCACCAGATGGTTCTAATATCTTTGAGACTTTGCCAAGCTTAGCCAAAGAAAGAGTTAAAAAGTTGACAGTGTAGCATTGGAATTAGTTCTGACACTCTCTGTAGTATAACTAGGCAATAAAAAATACCGTCCGCCTTCACGAGTTACAGCTAATATCCGATACATGCGTGCAATAACTAGATTTAATTGCTCTACTGCATCCAGATTGATTTCTGCTGTAGGCTCGAAGTATATTTGAGATATTGGAGTAGACGTCTTATTTGTGGACTGTAGATAAGGGGCAGAGGAGACTTGAAATTTGAGGTCAATAAATAATCCAGCAATATTTTGTAAACTTTGGTGGATCTTCAGTTGTTCTAATCTACATGGTCATGGACTTTGATGGTCATTAACAATGATTTATTGACATCCATATTGGTCAAATATCTTGACCATGATACTGGATCTATAAGTATAGTAATCATAGTTTATGGGTCACCAGGCCAAAAAGGATGACCTATTACGTTTGAAGAGCCCATTCACTACTCAACTCTACTTTCTGATATCTGGCCCAGTCATGATTACTCGATTTAAGAAAATTTCTCTGTTTCGGGACTCAGGTTGCCAAGAAGTTGAACCTGAAGCTCAACGAGATTGACTACTATGAGCCTTTCCATGATGAGCCCGTGACAATTCCCAACAAGCCCAACAGCGAGAAGGAGATTGTAGAATTCCTGCACCATCACAAGAGGTATGTCACTGCCACACCAGTACTAGAAAGTAGGGTCATCTTAAATGACATCCTTAACCATTACCAATTATTATTATTATTGATTATTTATATAGCACCATTAATCCCAAGGTCCTTTACATTTGAGGGTTTACATACAGTACACAAAATATACAGGCAGATATAACACTAACAATGACCGAATGGCAAAGTGGGGTAGAGGGCCCTGCCCGCGAGGGCTTACAATCTATGGGGGAAGGGGGGTAGAGACAGAAGGAGAGGGGGAGACTGTACAGATGGCGGTGCGGTGATAGTGTTATTGGAGGTTGTAGGCCTTCCTGAATAGGTGAGTCTTCAGGGCCTTCTTGAATCCTGTGATTGTGGGGGTCAGTCTTATGTGTCGTGGTAGGGAGTTCTAGAGTATGGGGGATGCACGGGAGAAATCTTGGAGACGGTTGTGTGAGGAGCGGATGAGGGCAGAGCGGAGTAGGAGGTCATTGGAGGATCTGAGGTTACGTGTGGGCAGGTAGCGGGAGATTAGGTCAGAGATATATGGAGGGGACAGGTTGTGGATGGCTTTGTATGTTAGCATTAGTAGCTTGAACTCAATTCGCTGGGCTATGGGTAGCCATTGGAGGGACTGGTAGAAGGGAGCATGAAGATCGGGGGGAAAGGTGAATTAAGCGAGCAGTGCAGTTTAAGATGGACTGGAGGGGGGCGAGGGTGTTTGCTGGGAGTCCATGGAGAAGGGTGTTGCAGTGGTCTAAGCGGGAGATTATGAGGGCCTGGACGAGCATCTTGGTAGTTTCAAGGGTGAGGAAGGAGCGGATTCGGTGGATGTTCTTGAGTTGGAGGCGGCAGGAAGTGTTGAGGGTTTGAATGTTTGACTTGAAGGATAGGTTGGGGTCCAGTGTTACTCCAAGGCATCGGGCCTGTGGGACAGGGGTAAGTGGGGTTCCGTTGACTTTGATAGATGGGTCAGGTGGAGGGGCCATACGGGGTGGGGTGAAGATGATGAACTCTGTTTTCTCCATGTTGAGTTTGAGAAAGCGGGAGGAGAGGAAGGAGGCTATGGCCACTAAACATTCTGGAACTCTGGCCAGCAGGGAGGTAATGTCTGGTCCAGAGATGTATATTTGGGTGTCATCGGCATAGCAATAGTATTGAAAACCATGAGATTCTATGAGTTGGCCCAGGTCAAGGGTGTAGATGGAGAACAGGAGGGGTCCTAGGATGGAGCCTTGGGGGACACCTACAGAGAGAGGGCGAGGTGAGGAGGTGGTGTGCGAGTGGGAGACGCTGAATGTGCGGTCAGTGAGGTATGAGGAGATCCAGGAATGGGCCAGGTCTGAGGTACCAAGAGATGCCAATGATAACTGTAGATCATGTGATCTTCAAGGCAAGGCCTCAATATCTAGGATCCAACTCAACTGGTTACTATCATCAAAGATCTACAGATATGCCAGGTCAGATGTCAGTTATCTCATATCTATCCAAAATTGGTGGGGTCAAAGAAGATCCATCCATGAGATAGACTTCTCTCCCCCACTTTACATAAATTTGGAGCATGAAGAGATCTTGGCTTGAATCTGTTAGCTTCAGATATTGAAAAACACTGGAAGCATTATCATCTGTCCATCTCCGAGGGGCGAGAGGCAGAGTTCTGGGGAAGTTACCATGGTACCTGGCAAATAATTTAGCTGCCATAGAAACATTAGAAATAACAGAGACAGTGTCACCTACTTTACATTGAGGTCGATTTAACCCAAAACTTTCCCTACAGCTACAAAAGATAATTATATAGGACAAAGAATTCACCGATGTGTGTACATTGTCTTGTCCGAAGCAGCATTATATTGTAATTATATTCTTGTACATAGTGGGCACTATTATAGTAGTTATATTCTTGTACATAGGAGTAGTATTATAGTAGTTATATTCTTCTACATAGGAGTAGTATTATAGTAGTTATATTCTTGTACATAGGGGCAGTATTATAGTAGTTATATTCTTCTACATAGGAGTAGTATTATAGTAGTTATATTCTTGTACATAGGAGGTAGTATTATAGTAGTTATATTCTTATACATAGGAGTAGTATTATAGTAGTTATATTCTTGTACATAGGAGGTAGTATTATAGTAGTTATATTCTTGTACATAGGAGTAGTATTATAGTAGTTATATTCTTGTACATAGGAGGTAGTATTATAGTAGTTATATTCTTGTACATAGGAGTAGTATTATAGTAGTTATATTCTTGTACATAGGAGTAGTATTATAGTAGTTATATTCTTGTACATAGGGGGCAGTATTATAGTAGTTATATTCTTGTACATAGGAGTAGTATTATAGTAGTTATATTCTTGTACATAGGAGTAGTATTATATTAGTTATATTCTTGTACATAGGGGGCAGTATTATAGTAGTTATATTCTTGTACATAGGAGGTAGTATTATAGTAGTTATATTATTGTACATAGGAGCAGTATTATAGTAGTTATATTCTTGTACATAGGAGTAGTATTATAGTAGTTATATTCTTGTACATAGGAGGTAGTATTATAGTAGTTATATTCTTGTACATAGGAGTAGTATTATAGTAGTTATATTCTTGTACATAGGAGTAGTATTATAGTAGTTATATTCTTGTACATAGGGGGCAGTATTATAGTAGTTATATTCTTGTACATAGGAGTAGTATTATAGTAGTTATATTCTTGTACATAGGAGTAGTATTATATTAGTTATATTCTTGTACATAGGGGGCAGTATTATAGTAGTTATATTCTTGTACATAGGAGGTAGTATTATAGTAGTTATATTATTGTACATAGGAGCAGTATTATAGTAGTTATATTCTTGTACATAGGAGGTAGTATTATAGTAGTTATATTCTTGTACATAGGGGGCAGTATTATAGTAGTTATATTCTTGTACATAGTAGTATTATAGTAGTTATATTCTTATACATAGAAGGTAGTATTATAGTAGTTATATTCTTGTACATAGTAGCAGTATTATAGTAGTTATATTCTTGTACATAGGAGCAGTATTATAGTAGTTATATTCTTGTACATAGGAGCAGTATTATAGTAGTTATATTCTTGTACATAGGAGGTAGTATTATAGTAGTTATATTCTTGTACATAGGAGCAGTAATATAGTAGTTATATTCTTGTACATAGTAGCAGTATTATAGTAGTTATATTCTTGTACATAGGGGGCAGTATTATAGTAGTTATATTCTTGTACATAGGAGTAGTATTATAGTAGTTATATTCTTGTACATAGAAGGTAGTATTATAGTAGTTATATTCTTGTACATAGGGGCAGTATTATAGTAGTTATATTCTTGTACATAGGGGGCAGTATTATAGTAGTTATATTCTTGTACATAGGAGTAGTATTATAGTAGTTATATTCTTGTACATAGAAGGTAGTATTATAGTAGTTATATTCTTGTACATAGGAGCAGTATTATAGTAGTTATATCCTTGTACATAGGAGTAGTATTATAGTAGTTATATTCTTGTACATAGGAGCAGTATTATAGTAGTTATATCCTTGTACATAGGAGGTAGTATTATAGTAGTTATATTCTTGTACATAGTAGCAGTATTATAGTAGTTATATTCTTGTACATAGGGGGCAGTATTATAGTAGTTATATTCTTGTACATAGGGGGCAGTATTATAGTAGTTACATCCTTGTACATAGGGGGCAGTATTATAGTAGTTATATTCTTGTACATAGGAGGTAGTATTATAGTAGTTATATTCTTGTACATAGTAGCAGTATTATAGTAGTTATATTCTTGTACATAGGAGTAGTATTATAGTAGTTATATTCTTGTACATAGAAGGTAGTATTATAGTAGTTATATTCTTGTACATAGTAGCAGTATTATAGTAGTTATATTCTTGTACATAGGAGGTAGTATTATAGTAGTTATATTCTTGTACATAGGAGCAGTATTATAGTAGTTATATTCTTGTACATAGGAGGTAGTATTATAGTAGTTATATTCTTGTACATAGGAGCAGTATTATAGTAGTTATATTCTTGTACATAGTAGCAGTATTATAGTAGTTATATTCTTGTACATAGGGGCAGTATTATAGTAGTTATATTCTTGTACATAGGGGGCAGTATTATAGTAGTTATATTCTTGTACATAGGAGTAGTATTATAGTAGTTATATTCTTGTACATAGAAGGTAGTATTATAGTAGTTATATTCTTGTACATAGGAGCAGTATTATAGTAGTTATATCCTTGTACATAGGAGTAGTATTATAGTAGTTATATTCTTGTACATAGAAGGTAGTATTATAGTAGTTATATTCTTGTACATAGGAGCAGTATTATAGTAGTTATATCCTTGTACATAGGAGGTAGTATTATAGTAGTTATATTCTTGTACATAGTAGCAGTATTATAGTAGTTATATAGTTATATTCTTGTACATAGGGGGCAGTATTATAGTAGTTATATTCTTGTACATAGGGGGCAGTATTATAGTAGTTATATCCTTGTACATAGGGGGCAGCATTATAGTAGTTATATTCTTGTACATAGGAGGTAGTATTATAGTAGTTATATTCTTGTACATAGTAGCAGTATTATAGTAGTTATATTCTTGTACATAGGAGTAGTATTATAGTAGTTATATTCTTGTACATAGGAGCAGTATTATAGTAGTTATATTCTAGTACATAGGAGAAGTATTATAGTAGTTATATTCTTGTACATAGGAGGTAGTATTATAGTAGTTATATTCTTGTACATAGGAGTAGTATTATTGTAGTTATATTCTTGTACATAGGGGGCAGAATTATAGCATTTATATTCATGTACATAGGAGTAGTATTATAATAGTTATATATATGTACATAGGAGCAGTATTATAGTAGTTATATTCTTGTACATAGTAGCAGTATTATAGTAGTTCTATTCTTGTATATAGGAGCAGTATTATAGCAGTTCTATTCTTGTACTTAGGAGCAGTATTATAGTAGTTATATTGTTGTACATGGGATCAGTATTACAGTAGTTAAATTCTTGTACATAGGAGCAGTATTATTGTAGTTATATTCTTGTACATAGTAGCAGTATTATAGTAGTTATATTCTTGTACATAGGAGTAGTATTATAGTAGTTATATTCTTCTACATAGGAGTAGTATTATAGTAGTTATATTCTTGTACATAGGAGCAGTATTATAGTAGTTATATTCCTGTACATAGGAGTAGTATTATAGTAGTTATATTCTTGTACATAGGAGGTAGTATTATAGTAGTTATATTCTTGTACATAGGAGTAGTATTATAGTAGTTATATTCTTGTACATAGGAGTAGTATTATAGTAGTTATATTCTTGTACATAGGAGGTAGTATTATAGTAGTTATATTCTTGTACATAGGAGCAGTATTATAGTAGTTATATTCTTGTACATAGGAGTAGTATTATAGTAGTTATATTCTTGTACATAGGAGTAGTATTATAGTAGTTATATTCTTGTACATAGGGGGCAGTATTATAGTAGTTATATTCTTGTACATAGGAGGTAGTATTATAGTAGTTATATTATTGTACATAGGAGCAGTATTATAGTAGTTATATTCTTGTACATAGGAGGTAGTATTATAGTAGTTATATTCTTGTACATAGGGGGCAGTATTATAGTAGTTATATTCTTGTACATAGTAGTATTATAGTAGTTATATTCTTATACATAGAAGGTAGTATTATAGTAGTTATATTCTTGTACATAGTAGCAGTATTATAGTAGTTATATTCTTGTACATAGGAGCAGTATTATAGTAGTTATATTCTTGTACATAGGAGCAGTATTATAGTAGTTATATTCTTGTACATAGGAGGTAGTATTATAGTAGTTATATTCTTGTACATAGGAGCAGTAATATAGTAGTTATATTCTTGTACATAGTAGCAGTATTATAGTAGTTATATTCTTGTACATAGGGGCAGTATTATAGTAGTTATATTCTTGTACATAGGGGGCAGTATTATAGTAGTTATATTCTTGTACATAGGAGTAGTATTATAGTAGTTATATTCTTGTACATAGAAGGTAGTATTATAGTAGTTATATTCTTGTACATAGGAGCAGTATTATAGTAGTTATATCCTTGTACATAGGAGTAGTATTATAGTAGTTATATTCTTGTACATAGGAGCAGTATTATAGTAGTTATATCCTTGTACATAGGAGGTAGTATTATAGTAGTTATATTCTTGTACATAGTAGCAGTATTATAGTAGTTATATTCTTGTACATAGGGGGCAGTATTATAGTAGTTATATTCTTGTACATAGGGGGCAGTATTATAGTAGTTACATCCTTGTACATAGGGGGCAGTATTATAGTAGTTATATTCTTGTACATAGGAGGTAGTATTATAGTAGTTATATTCTTGTACATAGTAGCAGTATTATAGTAGTTATATTCTTGTACATAGGAGTAGTATTATAGTAGTTATATTCTTGTACATAGAAGGTAGTATTATAGTAGTTATATTCTTGTACATAGTAGCAGTATTATAGTAGTTATATTCTTGTACATAGGAGGTAGTATTATAGTAGTTATATTCTTGTACATAGGAGCAGTATTATAGTAGTTATATTCTTGTACATAGGAGGTAGTATTATAGTAGTTATATTCTTGTACATAGGAGCAGTATTATAGTAGTTATATTCTTGTACATAGTAGCAGTATTATAGTAGTTATATTCTTGTACATAGGGGCAGTATTATAGTAGTTATATTCTTGTACATAGGGGGCAGTATTATAGTAGTTATATTCTTGTACATAGGAGTAGTATTATAGTAGTTATATTCTTGTACATAGAAGGTAGTATTATAGTAGTTATATTCTTGTACATAGGAGCAGTATTATAGTAGTTATATCCTTGTACATAGGAGTAGTATTATAGTAGTTATATTCTTGTACATAGAAGGTAGTATTATAGTAGTTATATTCTTGTACATAGGAGCAGTATTATAGTAGTTATATCCTTGTACATAGGAGGTAGTATTATAGTAGTTATATTCTTGTACATAGTAGCAGTATTATAGTAGTTATATAGTTATATTCTTGTACATAGGGGGCAGTATTATAGTAGTTATATTCTTGTACATAGGGGGCAGTATTATAGTAGTTATATCCTTGTACATAGGGGGCAGTATTATAGTAGTTATATTCTTGTACATAGGAGGTAGTATTATAGTAGTTATATTCTTGTACATAGTAGCAGTATTATAGTAGTTATATTCTTGTACATAGGAGTAGTATTATAGTAGTTATATTCTTGTACATAGGAGCAGTATTATAGTAGTTATATTCTAGTACATAGGAGAAGTATTATAGTAGTTATATTCTTGTACATAGGAGGTAGTATTATAGTAGTTATATTCTTGTACATAGGAGTAGTATTATTGTAGTTATATTCTTGTACATAGGGGGCAGAATTATAGCATTTATATTCATGTACATAGGAGTAGTATTATAATAGTTATATATATGTACATAGGAGCAGTATTATAGTAGTTATATTCTTGTACATAGTAGCAGTATTATAGTAGTTCTATTCTTGTATATAGGAGCAGTATTATAGCAGTTCTATTCTTGTACTTAGGAGCAGTATTATAGTAGTTATATTGTTGTACATGGGATCAGTATTACAGTAGTTAAATTCTTGTACATAGGAGCAGTATTATTGTAGTTATATTCTTGTACATAGTAGCAGTATTATAGTAGTTATATTCTTGTACTTAGGAGCAGTATTATAATAGTTATATATATGTACATAGGAGCAGTATTTTTAGTAGTTATATTCTTGTACATAGGGGCAGTATTATAGTAGTTATATTCTTGTACAGAGGGGGCAGTATTATAGTAGTTATATTCTTGTACATAGGAGTAGTATTATAGTAGTTATATTCTTGTACATAGAAGGTAGTATTATAGTAGTTATATTCTTGTACATAGTAGCAGTATTATAGTAGTTATATTCTTGTACATAGGAGGTAGTATTATAGTAGTTATATTCTTGTACATAGGAGCAGTATTATAGTAGTTATATTCTTGTACATAGGAGTATTATTACATAGGAGTAGTATTATTGTAGTTATATTCTTGCAGATAGGAGATAGTATTATAGTAGTTATATTCTTGTACATAGGAGGTAGTATTATAGAAGTTATATTCTTGTACATAGTAGCAGTATTATAGTAGTTATATTCTTGTACATAGGGGGCAGTATTATAGTAGTTATATTCTTGTACATAGGGGGCAGTATTATAGTAGTTATATTCTTGTACATAGGGGCAGTATTATAGTAGTTATATTCTTGTACATAGTAGCAGTATTATAGTAGTTATATTCTTGTACATAGTAGCAGTATTATAGTAGTTATATTCTTGTACATAGGAGTAGTATTATAGTAGTTATATTCTTGTACATAGGAGTAGTATTATAGTAGTTATATTCTTGTACATAGGGGGCAGTATTATAGTAGTTATATTCTTGTACATAGGGGGCAGTATTATAGTAGTTATATTCTTGTACATAGGAGTAGTATTATAGTAGTTATATTCTTGTACATAGAAGGTAGTATTATAGTAGTTATATTCTTGTACATAGTAGCAGTATTATAGTAGTTATATTCTTGTACATAGGAGGTAGTATTATAGTAGTTATATTCTTGTACATAGGAGCAGTATTATAGTAGTTATATTCTTGTACATAGGAGGTAGTATTATAGTAGTTATATTCTTGTACATAGGAGCAGTATTATAGTAGTTATATTCTTGTACATAGTAGCAGTATTATAGTAGTTATATTCTTGTACATAGGGGCAGTATTATAGTAGTTATATTCTTGTACATAGGGGGCAGTATTATAGTAGTTATATTCTTGTACATAGGAGTAGTATTATAGTAGTTATATTCTTGTACATAGAAGGTAGTATTATAGTAGTTATATTCTTGTACATAGGAGCAGTATTATAGTAGTTATATCCTTGTACATAGGAGTAGTATTATAGTAGTTATATTCTTGTACATAGGAGCAGTATTATAGTAGTTATATCCTTGTACATAGGAGGTAGTATTATAGTAGTTATATTCTTGTACATAGTAGCAGTATTATAGTAGTTATATTCTTGTACATAGGGGGAAGTATTATAGTAGTTATATTCTTGTACATAGGGGGCAGTATTATAGTAGTTATATCCTTGTACATAGGGGGCAGTATTATAGTAGTTATATTCTTGTACATAGGAGGTAGTATTATAGTAGTTATATTCTTGTACATAGTAGCAGTATTATAGTAGTTATATTCTTGTACATAGGAGCAGTATTATAGTAGTTATATTCTTGTACATAGTAGCAGTATTATAGTAGTTATATTCTTGTACATAGGGGCAGTATTATAGTAGTTATATTCTTGTACATAGGGGGCAGTGTTATAGTAGTTATATTCTTGTACATAGGAGTAGTATTATAGTAGTTATATTCTTGTACATAGAAGGTAGTATTATAGTAGTTATATTCTTGTACATAGGAGCAGTATTATAGTAGTTATATCCTTGTACATAGGAGTAGTATTATAGTAGTTATATTCTTGTACATAGGAGCAGTATTATAGTAGTTATATCCTTGTACATAGGAGGTAGTATTATAGTAGTTATATTCTTGTACATAGTAGCAGTATTATAGTAGTTATATTCTTGTACATAGGGGGCAGTATTATAGTAGTTATATTCTTGTACATAGGGGGCAGTATTATAGTAGTTATATCCTTGTACATAGGGGGCAGTATTATAGTAGTTATATTCTTGTACATAGGAGGTAGTATTATAGTAGTTATATTCTTGTACATAGGGGGCAGTATTATAGTAGTTATATTCTTGTACATAGGAGTAGTATTATAGTAGTTATATTCTTGTACATAGAAGGTAGTATTATAGTAGTTATATTCTTGTACATAGTAGCAGTATTATAGTAGTTATATTCTTGTACATAGGAGGTAGTATTATAGTAGTTATATTCTTGTACATAGGAGCAGTATTATAGTAGTTATATTCTTGTACATAGGAGGTAGTATTATAGTAGTTATATTCTTGTACATAGGAGCAGTATTATAGTAGTTATATTCTTGTACATAGTAGCAGTATTATAGTAGTTATATTCTTGTACATAGGGGCAGTATTATAGTAGTTATATTCTTGTACATAGGGGGCAGTATTATAGTAGTTATATTCTTGTACATAGGAGTAGTATTATAGTAGTTATATTCTTGTACATAGAAGGTAGTATTATAGTAGTTATATTCTTGTACATAGGAGCAGTATTATAGTAGTTATATCTTTGTACATAGGAGTAGTATTATAGTAGTTATATTCTTGTACATAGGAGCAGTATTATAGTAGTTATATCCTTGTACATAGGAGGTAGTATTATAGTAGTTATATTCTTGTACATAGTAGCAGTATTATAGTAGTTATATTCTTGTACATAGGGGGCAGTATTATAGTAGTTATATTCTTGTACATAGGGGGCAGTATTATAGTAGTTATATCCTTGTACATAGGGGGCAGTATTATAGTAGTTATATTCTTGTACATAGGAGGTAGTATTATAGTAGTTATATTCTTGTACATAGTAGCAGTATTATAGTAGTTATATTCTTGTACATAGGAGTAGTATTATAGTAGTTATATTCTTGTACATAGGAGCAGTATTATAGTAGTTATATTCTAGTACATAGGAGAAGTATTATAGTAGTTATATTCTTGTACATAGGAGGTAGTATTATAGTAGTTATATTCTTGTACATAGGAGTAGTATTATTGTAGTTATATTCTTGTACATAGGGGGCAGAATTATAGCATTTATATTCATGTACATAGGAGTAGTATTATAATAGTTATATATATGTACATAGGAGCAGTATTATAGTAGTTATATTCTTGTACATAGTAGCAGTATTATAGTAGTTCTATTCTTGTATATAGGAGCAGTATTATAGCAGTTCTATTCTTGTACTTAGGAGCAGTATTATAGTAGTTATATTGTTGTACATGGGATCAGTATTACAGTAGTTAAATTCTTGTACATAGGAGCAGTATTATTGTAGTTATATTCTTGTACATAGTAGCAGTATTATAGTAGTTATATTCTAGTACTTAGGAGCAGTATTATAATAGTTATATATATGTACATAGGAGCAGTATTTTTAGTAGTTATATTCTTGTACATAGGGGCAGTATTATAGTAGTTATATTCTTGTACAGAGGGGGCAGTATTATAGTAGTTATATTCTTGTACATAGGAGTAGTATTATAATAGTTATATTCTTGTACATAGAAGGTAGTATTATAGTAGTTATATTCTTGTACATAGTAGCAGTATTATAGTAGTTATATTCTTGTACATAGGAGGTAGTATTATAGTAGTTATATTCTTGTACATAGGAGCAGTATTATAGTAGTTATATTCTTGTACATAGGAGTATTATTACATAGGAGTAGTATTATTGTAGTTATATTCTTGCAGATAGGAGATAGTATTATAGTAGTTATATTCTTGTACATAGGAGGTAGTATTATAGAAGTTATATTCTTGTACATAGTAGCAGTATTATAGTAGTTATATTCTTGTACATAGGGGGCAGTATTATAGTAGTTATATTCTTGTACATAGGGGGCAGTATTATAGTAGTTATATTCTTGTACATAGGAGTAGTATTATAGTAGTTATATTCTTGTACATAGGAGCAGTATTATAGTAGTTATATTCTAGTACATAGGAGCAGTATTATAGTAGTTATATTCTTGTACATAGGAGCAGTATTATAGTAGTTATATTCTTGTACATAGGAGGTAGTATTATAGTAGCTATATTCTTGTACATAGGAGCAGTATTATAGTAGTTATATTCTTGTACATAGGAGTAGTATTATAGTAGTTATATTCTTGTACATAGGAGCAGTATTATAGTAGTTATATTCTTGTACATAGGAGGTAGTATTATAGTAGTTATATTCTTGTACATAGGAGCAGTATTATAGTAGTTATATTCTTGTACATAGGAGTATTATTATAGTAGTTATATTCTTGTACATAGGAGCAGTATTATAGTAGTTATATTCTTGTACATAGGAGGTAGTATTATAGTAGTTATATTCTTGTACATAGGAGTAGTATTATAGTAGTTATATTCTTGTACATAGGAGCAGTATTATAGTAGTTATATTCTTGTACATAGGAGCAGTATTATAGTAGTTATATTCTTGTACATAGGAGGTAGTATTATAGTAGTTATACAGTCCTATGAAAAAGTTTGGGCACCCCTATTAATCTTAATCATTTTTAGTTCTAAATATTTTGGTATTTGCAACAGCCATTTCAGTTTGATATATCTAATAACTGATGGACAGTAATATTTCAGGATTGAAATGAGGTTTATTGTACTAACAGAAAATGTGCAATATGCATTAAACCAAAATTTGACCGGTGCAAAAGTATGGGCACCTCAACAGAAAAGTGACATTAATATTTAGTAGATCCTCCTTTTGCAAAGATAACAGCCTCTAGTCGCTTCCTGTAGCTTTTAATCAGTTCCTGGATCCTGGATAAAGGTATTTTGGACAAACAATTCAAGTTCAGTTAAGTTAGATGGTCGCCGAGCATGGACAGCCCGCTTCAAATCATCCCACAGATGTTCAATGATATTCAGGTCTGGGGACTGGGATGGCCAGAACATTGTTCCTCTGCATGAATGCCTGAGGATTTGGAGCGGTGTTTTGGATCATTGTCTTGCTGAAATATCCATCCCCGGCGTAACTTCAACTTCGTCACTGATTCTTGAACATTATTCTCAAGAATCTGCTGATACTGAGTGGAATCCATGCGACTCTCAACTTTAACAAGATTCCTGATGCCGGCATTGGCCACACAGCCCCAAAGCATGATGGAACCTCCACCAAATTTTACAGTGGGTAGCATGTGTTTTTCTTGGAATGCTGTTTCTTTTTGGACGCCATGCATAACGCCTTTTTTTATAACCAAACAACTAAATTTTTGTTTCCAAAATGAAGCTGCCTTGTCCAAATGTGCTTTTTCATACCTCAGGCAACTCTATTTGTGGCGTACATGCAGAAACGGCTTCTTTCTCATCACTCTCCCATACAGCTTCTATTTGTGCAAAGTGCGCTGTATAGTTGACCGATGCACAGTGACACCATCTGCAGCAAGATGATGCTGCAGCTCTTTGGAGGTGGTCTGTGGATTGTCCTTGACTGTTCTCACCATTCTTCTTCTCTGCCTTTCTGATATTTTTCTTGGCCTGCCACTTCTGGGCTTAACAAGAACTGTCCCTGTGGTCTTCCATTTCCTTACTACACTCACCGGCCACTTTATTAGGTACACCATGCTAGTAACGGGTTGGACCCCCTTTTGCCTTCAGAACTGCCTCAATTCTTCGTGGCATAGATTCAACAAGGTGCTGGAAGCATTCCTCAGAGATTTTGGTCCATATTGACATGATGGCATCACACAGTTGCCGCAGATTTGTCGGCTGCACATCCATGATGCGAATCTCCCGTTCCACCACATCCCAAAGATGCTCTATTGGATTGAGATCTGGTGACTGTGGAGGCCATTGGAGTACAGTGAACTCATTGTCATGTTCAAGAAACCAGTCTGAGATGATTCCAGCTTTATGACATGGCATTGCATTATCCTGCTGAAAGTAGCCATCAGATGTTGGGTACATTGTGGTCATAAAGGGATGGACATGGTCAGCAACAATACTCAGGTAGGCTTTGGCGTTGCAACGATGCTCAATTGGTACCAAGGGGCCCAAAGAGTGCCAAGAAAATATTCCCCACACCATGACACCACCACCACCAGCCTGAACCGTTGATACAAGGCAGGATGGATCCATGCTTTCATGTTGTTGATGCCAAATTCTGACCCTACCATCCGAATGTCGCAGCAGAAATCGAGACTCATCAGACCAGGCAACGTTTTTCCAATCTTCAATTGTCCAATTTCGATGAGCTTGTGCAAATTGTAGCCTCAGTTTCCTGTTCTTAGCTGAAAGGAGTGGCACCCGGTGTGGTCTTCTGCTGCTGTAGCCCATCTGCCTCAAAGTTGGACGTACTGTGCGGCGTTCAGAGATGCTCTTCTGGCTACCTTGGTTGTAACGGGTGGCTATTTGAGTCACTGTTGCCTTTCTATCAGCTCGAACCAGTCTGGCCATTCTCCTCTGACCTCTGGCATCAACAACGCATTTCCGCCCACAGAACTGCCGCTCACTGGATGTTTTTTCTTTTTCGGACCATTTTCTGTAAACCCTAGAGATGGTTGTGCGTGAAAATCCCAGTAGATCAGCAGTTTCTGAAATACTCAGACCAGCCCTTCTGGCACCAACAACCATGCCACGTTCAAAGGCACTCAAATCACCTTTCTTCCCCATACTGATGCTCGGTTTGAACTGCAGGAGATTGTCTTGACCATGTCTACATGCCTAAATGCACTGAGTTGCCGCCATGTGATTGGCTGATTAGAAATTAAGTGTTAACGAGCAGTTGGACAGGTGTACCTAATAAAGTGGCCGGTGAGTGTATGTTCCTCACAGTGGAAACTGACAGGTTAAATCTCTGAGACAACTTTTTGTATGCTTCCCCTGAACAACTATGTTGAACAATCTTTGTTTTCAGATCATTTGAGAGTTGTTTTGAGTAGCCCATGATGCCACTCTTCAGAGGAGATTCAAATAGGAGAACAACTTGCAATTGGCCACCTTAAATACCTTTTCTTATGATTGGATACATCTGGTTATGAAGGTCAAAGCTCACTGAGGTTACAAAACCAATTTTGTGCTTCAGTAAGTCAGTAAAAAGTAGTTAGGGGAATTCAAATCAATAAAATGATAAGGGTGCCCATACTTTCGCACCGGTCAAATTTTGGTTTAATGCATATTGCACATTTTCTGTTAGTACAATAAACCTCATTTCAATCCTGAAATATTACTGTGTCCATCAGTTATTAGATATATCAAACTGAAATGGCTGCTGCAAATACCAAAATATTTAGAACTAAAAATGATTAAGATTAATAGGGGTGCCCAAACTTTTTCATAGGACTGTATTCTTGTACATAGGAGCAGTATTATAGTAGTTATATTCTTGTACATAGAAGTAGTATTATAGTAGTTATATTCTTCTACACAGGAGCAGTATTATAGTAGTTATATTCTTCTACATAAGAGCAGTATTATAGTAGTTATATTCTTTTACATAGAGGACAGTATTATAACAGATAAAATTAGTTCAATAAAGTTATCCTGCATAGTCTGTCAGTACTATAGGGAAAAATAACCTGGAACAGTTTTTACTTTTTTCCACAATTAGCTCTGGACTCTTGTGGAATTATTATTGATAATACTTTTAGACTTTTTTTCTCTGTACAACGTTATCTGGATGTCATTTCTGAACTTGGAAAGTAGGTTGACAGTAAAATTGTCTTTAATGTTGCTATTATTTTGGGTCACAGACCAGTATCATTGTATCATAGAGTCTGCTTCAAGACAATCTGGTATCATGCAGTGCATGGCTTTTCAGAAGTGAAATAAGTGGCCTCAGACACATTTTACTCATTTTCAGTGACAATAGCCTCTGTCCTCGGGGATTGTTGACCTATTATTTAGCTATTAGTTCACAGTTTGCCTTGTTGTTTATCTACAGTTTTATACCTATTCTGTGAATTTTTTAAAGGGGCACCATGGCTACCTCTAGTAAAAAAGATTAAGCAGTGGGTGACCATACACTGGTGGTTACCTGCTTGAGAGATTAAATCCAAAATAATTTCCTGCTTCTTCAGCAGGAGATCTAGGCAGTGAGGGATCCCACTCTACTTGTCACGTGCAGCTCTAGAGAAAATCCAGTGAAAACTATTTTACTCCCAAGAACTTTATTTTAGAAACATTTGGGATGTTAAGCCCACTTCAGAATAATTTACATAATGTATAAAATGTAAAATTGCATCTGGAGGAGAAGAAGGGAAATACAGTAGGCATAGATATACTAGAAGAGTATTTAGTCAGAGGCTAAGATTTGTTCTTCTTCCAGAAAGAGCGCCACATGTGTCCATGGATTGTATCTGGTATTACAACTCAGCTCCACTGAAGTGAATAGGGATGATCTGTAATACATCATGCCACCTGTGGACAGGTGTGGTACTGTTTTTGAAAGAAAGCAGCCATATTTTTTCAATCTTGGACATCTCTTTTAGGGTAAGTTGACACGGGGTATCTTGGAACGGAACCTGAGGCGGAGGCCGCCTCAGGTTCCGGTCCAAAAACCGGGTAGCCGCGACTGAAAGCCAGTGCACTGTACTGGCATCCAGCCGCGCACTCCGCTCCAGATTAGGCCCAATGAATGGACCTAGTCCGGAGGAGGGAGTGTCTTCAGGCCAAATCGGCCTGAAGAATGAGCATGTCGCTTCTTTTTGTTTGTTCCGGCTCCCGGAAAAAAGACCTGACTGGCTCCCACTGATTCCAATGGCAGCCATCTTTTTGGTCAGGATTTTGAGGCGGATACGGCCTCAAAATCCTGACTAAAAAACCCTGTGTGAACTTACCCTTAGCATGGATTTCCAGGATGCTATGCCCTGAATCAGTGGGATCTGTTGCACTATTCTTCCCACCAAAATGATGGACCTTAGCTGCCATGTATAATACGGTCTGCTGAGGTAGTGTATCTAAGCTTATCATGTATGACACTGCCTGCTGAGAAAGTGTATCTATACTGTTTGCCGAGATAAAGTATCAAGCATGATATCATCTCTTGGTGTGACATATCTAAGCCTGTAAACCTATCATGATAGATACTTCTATCTTCTGAGCCAGCGTATCTAATCTTCTCATAGGTGCTGCTGTTTTCTATAGTGGTATATCTAAGCCCATCATGTGTGATACTGTCTTCTGAGCTGATATATCTAAGCCCATCATGTATGATACAGCCTGGCTCCCGTTCTCTCTATTCCCTATACAACTACATGAAGGGACGCCGGGCCTCTTTGTAGCAGGTGTCTCTTTGCTTGGCAATCTCTGGAGGGTTAACGGTAGATAAGAGACATGGGGAGGCGCGCTATTTGTGAGTGCGGCTGATGAAAGCGCCTCTCTGCAGACACACTTTAAATATTGGCAGTTCAGAGACGCTGGTTGCCATGACAGCGAGGCCTTTACACGGCGCACACGGCACATACGTTATTATTGTTGTTTCTTATATATCACATCATTAATACTAAACAAGAAGACTTCATAGATCCTGGGGCCGAGGAGTGCGGGGAGGGAGGAGAGCGGAGGACTGCAAAGACAAAACTTCTGGAAGAAAGGAGATAATAATACACAGACCACACCCTATCATATCCTGTACAGTGCACCCCGACGCTAGTTATGGTGCCCCCATATCAATAGCCACTAAGCCCCCATAACGAAAGTCATGGCCAAGTAAGAGAAGTGATGGTATCCTCATATGAATAACCATGGTACCCCCATAAGAAAGGTCTGAGATCCCTCATAACAATAGTCACAGTGTCCCCATAACACAGGCCTGAGGTCGTTCATAACAATAGCCATGGCACCACCATAACACAGGCCTGAGGTCCCTCATAACAATAGACACAGAGCCCCCATAACATAGGCCTGAGGTCCCTCATAACAATAGAAATGGAGTCCCCATAAAACAGGCGAGGTCCCTCATAACAATAGACAAGGAGCCCCCATAACATAGGCCTGAGGTCCCTCATAACAATAGAAATGGAGTCCCCATAAAACAGGCGAGGTCCCTCATAACAATAGACAAGGAGCCCCCATAACATAGGCCTGAGGTCCCTCATAACAATAGAAATGGAGTCCCCATAAAACAGGCGAGGTCCCTCATAACAATAGACAAGGAGCCCCCATAACACAGGCCTGAGGTCCCTCATAACAATAGCCATGGTGCCCCATAGCAAAGGTCAGAGGTCCCTCATAGCAATAGGCACAGAGCCCCCATAACACAGGCCTGGAGTCCCTCATAACAATAGGCACAGAGCCCCCATAACAAAGGCCTGAGGTCCCTCATAACAATAAGCACGGAGCCCCCATAACAAAGGTCTGAGGTCCCTCATATTAATAGGGATGGAGCCCCCCATAACAAAGGCCTGAGGTCCTTTATAACAATAGCCACGGTGCCCCATATAAAGGCCTGAGATCCCTCATAACAATAGTCATGATGACCAAATAACACATTCCTGATGTCCCTCATAACAATAGCCACGTTGCCCCCATAAAACAGGCCTGCGGTCATATCAATAGCCATGGAGCCCACATAAGAAATTCCTTATAACAGTAGCCTTGGTGCCCCAATAAAAACAAGCCTGAGGTACCTCATAACAATGGCCACGTAGCCCCCATAACAAAGGCCTGAAATTCCTGATAACAATAGCCATTACACCCCCATAACAAAAGTCATGGCCAAATAGGAGAAGCAATAGCCATAACAATAGCCATGGCGCCCTTATAACAAATGCCTGAGGTTCCTCATAACAATATGCGTGGTGCCTCCATAACAAAATCCATGCCCAAATAAGAGGAGTGATGGTTCCTTAATAACAATAGCCATGATTGCCCCCAAAACAATAGCCACAGTCCCCCAACAACAAAGGGCAGTAGTATATTCATCCATAGGGGACAATATTCTTGGAAATGGGCCTGATTTTAAAACTTAAACTCACCATAATGTTGACCATAACAAGCACAGTCAGTAGGTCAACCAAACATTACTTGAATGTTCTTTGGGGACACTTGGGTTGTGGGTCAATAACGGCCCTTTAAGGGCTGGTGAGGGAGTTCATTGTAGAATTTATTTGGGTAGGAAGCCTTATGTTGTCCTAAGTCTGATATATTCTTCGGTGGGTGAGACTTTCCTGTTATTTCAATGGTCATCTTCTGTAGGTTACTATTCACATGGATTTTTTTTCTGAAGTACAATGTTTTTTGTTTTTTTAATGTCTTCCAGACCAACACTGAGAAAACTCCAGCCTGATAGCATGTATGAGACTTGGGTAAGCGAATTTAACCTTATTCATCTCTAAACCCCAAAATTGACCTCCTTATGGGGCGGTCCTTATGGCAACATTTCCAGTGGTCATGAACATGAGAGCCAAACTCAATGGGACACAACTCTCTTGTGTCTTTGGAGGTGTACTGACTACTCTGTCCAGTTCTTTTGGTCTCAAAAAAAGTTGACCAAATAGGCACAAAAGTTGACCAAATAGGCACAAGGACCCTCAATGTGGTCATCTGACTCCTTATATTGCCCTCTATGTAGATATGTTAAGCTGTATGTTGTTTCTGTATGTTGTTACACTATCTATAATATATACCAATACACAGAATCCCAGCTGATCTCTTTCGTTAAACTTTCATGCCCTTATTAATGTGCGCTATGTGGCGGTATACACTGCTTTCACATGACTCACTGAAGCAATAGAAGGTGTTATCTATGGCAGGAATCTCAGCTCTGTAAAGCACGATGTGTCATTACAGAGATTAATATAGGGGATACAAAGCAGAACTAATGAAAGTAATAAGTAACAGATGTAATACAGGCGGGCGGGACGTATACATCAGGAGGAGGCAAGCACCGAGAATGATAGGAGCAATGACTACCACATTTGTCAATACCTGTAACTAAAGTGGGCCAGGGACGTGATATGCCCATAGCCCACACTTATCATTCCTCATGCCTTCATTAATACTTGTCTATGTTATTTCTATAGAGAAGGGGATACACTTGTATCTAAGCTGAGAGTCCACAGGGTCTCTAATTGTTTTCTCAGATGGTAGTCCCACACCATTGGGTCTTAGCCGAAAGCCTAGTATGTGTCCAAGGGGTCCATTGAGCACTATGTTGCAAGAGACTCCTTGTTGAATCTCTGGGAAAAAACAGGACTTGAACAAAACAAATCCACCAACATTTTATGAAAAAGACATGGACCCGACATTGCAGTATTATAATATACACCAGCCGCCATGAAGTTACTAGTGGGTTTGTACACCTTGATCAAATATATACTAAGAGCCTTGTGTTAATTTTCATAGATTTTCCTGAGAAGCCTAGATCAATGTATAATACTTGGATGTGCTGTCTATGTCTTTTTTTTCTAAAATGTTGGTGCAAGGTTCTTATAGGATCTTGTTCCTGGTCATGTAGCGCCATGATGGAGCCCATCCTTCTCATCAAACTGTTGTTGGGTGGAATGGAGATTAAATGTTTTCTATTAAATGACTCTCCACTCAGTGTCTTTGATACTCTCAAAAAACTGGAAGTTCTTCTCATGCTTCTAGGAATCTTACTTGGCCCTCTTAGTATAGGGCTCCCGAATGCTCCATTCACATATACAACTGCAAAAAGGAGTTATTCTGGAGACAATCGTTCCTTCTGAATCCAAAAAATCAATTTTTGTTGCAGTATATAAAAAGGAGACGACTTCCCTATGGTTAAATATTCCCTTTTTTTTTTTCGTTTTACAGGAAGATGATTTGAATGGCATCCACATTGTAGCTTTTGCAGAAGAGGATGATCCCGGTACGTATTTTAGAAGAACATCTAACGTTATGAGTTAACTTTATACTCTCATGGCTTACCCCTAGGAAACCTGATGCAACAGCTAACTCAGTAAGTCCTGGGCTACTAGAATCCCCAATCGCTGAGGCAAAAACAGTCCTGGGTGTGGTACGCTCTCCTAACTGGAGCAGAACCAGGCTCCAGAGTTCTCTGCCAGAGCTCCTGATGGTGGAGTTGGACTTGGTAATAGTCCGAGGCCCGGACCTGCAACTGCCCAGAGAGCTAGGCACACCCAGCGAACCCTAAGTAAGAGGACCCAGACACTAACCTTAGAGTGAAGTCCAAGAAGGCAGGAAGGAATGGAGTAGTAGATGAGCAAATCCATGGTCAAGCAAGCTGGGTCGATAACTGGAGGTCACGAGGTAGTAGAAGCCAGAGACAGAAGCAAAGTCAGGGAAGCCAGGTCATTCACACGAGGTTAACGAAGTAGCCAAATCAGGATCCAAAAGGGAGGTCAGGTGGAAATCAAAGGTCATACACAGGAGGTCAGGAAGGTGCCAAATCAGGATCACGGAGGAGAGGTCAGTAAAGCAAGCCGGGTCAAAAATCCAGGAATCCAAGAGCAGGGACAGGTGATAGGAGGCAGGAAACAAGTGACAGGGAGGCAGGATAGGCTCATCGCTAGGGAGCTGATACCGTGGGGAAAACAAAGAACCAATGGCGGTCCAGAGCCAGAATGAGGCCTAACTAGCATCTGGCCCGCCGCACACCCCCTGAACCCGGAAGTACTGGTCCCAGCGCTAGGGAAGAACTGGAACCTCCGCACACTCAAGCAGAGGCCTCTGGCCTACCCCTGCGTCAGAAGCAGCAGTGACTCTGGCGCTGGACAGGGATCGGGCGGGTGCCTCCGTGCAGGATAGTGGAGGCCCCGGCCCGTCCTAACATTAACGTTCTCTGATATCATATTCTAGACAACCTATTCTAACAAGTCAAACCTTTTTGCACAAGGTTTTTACTTTTGAAATTTTCCGAGAAGATATTCTCAAAAAAAAAAATCAGAAATTCCAATTTTGGCTACAGAGAATTTTTGAGGAACCTCACGGTTCCCCTTTTCCACAGTCAATGATATCAGTAGCATTTCCTATAACTGCAATGGAGAACTAAAGATAACGAAAGTCCTGTAACTATCAGATCTTTACAATCTGTATTTCAGATGGTTATGAGTTCCTGGAAATCATCAAAGAGGTTGCAGAAGACAACACAGATAACCCAGACCTCAGCATTATCTGGATCGACCCCGAGGACTTCCCATTGGTAAGAAAGCTCCTGTATTTGGACTTAAGAAATAACTAAAGTTTTTGGTTTTGAATTTTCCCATTGAAAATTAAAATTTTTCGAATAAATTAAAATTTTTGGATTTTAAATCAATTTAAAAATTAGGTATACGGTAGAATTCATCATTCCCATTGGTACTTGTATTTTTTTTTTACAAGCAGTCCGTAATCTCACTGCCTTGGCTCATAAGGATTTGAAACTGAGAGTATAACAAAGACGGTATTTTAGTTGAATAGCATGCAGTCCAAGATGGTTGCAGACTTGGAATAACTGAACGGCATGTCCTTGGCGTTCTTGGCATCCTCAGTGTATCCTCAGAATGTGGGAACTCTGTCACTGGGTGCAGGGATAGTGAGGAGGAGAGAATTAGAAGAGACGTGTGGAGAATTGTATCTGTGTGCATTCTTTATTCAGTTCCTTTCTTCTGTTTCTTCTTTTTTTTTTAGTTGATTCCCTACTGGGAAGAGAAGTTTGGCATTGACCTGTCTCGCCCTCATATCGGTGTGGTGAATGTGACAGATGTAAGTAAGACCGAGACACTAGACCCATTGGGGCAGATTTACTAATCCTGGCTGATATTTAGACCGTGTGAATACAGTCCAGTCATTCTAAAGAGGAGACACATTCTTTCAATTGGTCCATGGTATATGAAAAATTTGGTGTACCCTTTGACACTTTTCTCTAACTTTGCACCAAAATTTTAGCACGTTGCACATTCCTTATCAAAAGGGCTCAGAAAAGTCCTAAAAAAACAAATGTTTAGTGATTCTCACCCATTGTTTTGTATATGGAGATGTAGAGAGCATCAAAATACAGTTTTCTTGTAGGACAGACACAAGGGGCATGTGCTCTAGAGATTCTACCATTTTTGGGACTTGGGGTATCCATCACCTAACCTTCCCTATCCAGTCTGGTTCGTTCGATTAGGTTGACGAATCTCCGACCAGAGCATGAGAACCAGCTCTTTGGTGGCCACAGACTTATTGTAGTATGTAGATTTCTTTTCATGGGGGATGATGAGATGCGATGATGTCATCGGATGTTGTTCCCTTGGCTGTATATGGAGATGTAGAGAGGATCAAACTACAGCTTTCTTGAATTACAGACACAAGGGGCATGTGCTCTAGAGATTCTACCATCTTTGGGACTTGGGGTATTCATCACCTAACCTTCCCTACCCAGTCTGGTTCGTTCGATTAGGTTGACAAATCTCCGACCAGAGCATGAGAACCAGCTCTTTGGTGGCCACAGACTTATTGTAGTATGTAGATTTCTGTTTTCATGGGGGCTGTTGAGATGCGATGTCATCGGATGTTGCTTCCTTGGCTGTAATCAGAACTCCAGTAGACTTTACTTTTGTTTTAGTTAGACGACTATGTACATATTTGACCACCTTTATTATATTTGTTTGTATGGTATCCAAGTGTCCATATATCAGATCTAAGAATAGGTATGAGAGTGCAGGGACATTTCTGTAAAGTCTGAGTGACTCTCTGACAATAAGACATCCTTATTAAGACACCCACACACTAAGTTATCATTATGGTGGACTCCATTGCAGATATGGACATCTGTCGGATTGTTTCATTATTGAGCTGGCCAGGTGGGCACAATAATATTGAATGAATGATAAACCAAAGTGAGATTTGAAAAGATGAGGAAGAATCTACGACTAGTCATACATTTTTTTTATAGGGAGCAACAATACGATAAATGCCACCATTGTATGAGGTGGTGGACAGGATGAAACATCACAATAATACAAGATCAAATGTGGGCTACCAAGAATTCTCCTCCTCATTTTCTCCTTTTAGATCTTCTATCTATTTGCTATAGGCCTACCCGCTGCTTCTTTGGTTCCTGCCTGGCTGTCTCCCAATTATTCATTCTAACACTTGCTTGATAGTATTAGATCTATATTGAAGCGCGTAGACCCATCTGGTTAACATCTCCCACAAGCTCCGGGACCCGCACCGCTTCATCCTTCAATCCTTGTATCTAATGAACTGGCTCATCCATGATTCACCACTGTCGATACTGTACTATTCACGTGTTCTTGTTCAGCAACCAATCCCCCCACCCCCTTAGTCCCATCTTTCCTTTTATGCCGGCCATCAGTAACGTCTCTGTCTGGTTTGGTCTGTAGCTTTCTGCATCTATAAATGCCCCTCTGAAAGCTTTTGTTCCACCTGCCTTCATGACTTCCATCTCAGCTGTCTATTATCCCGATCCCATATTGTGTCCTTTCTGTGGAATATAATTACTGCTTTCTCCGGCTGCCTCCTGTAATGTTGTGTGTGACAGTGCGACACACTGAGGTCTGCTCATAATCTTCAAATGGCTCAGCTGTGCTATTTAACAGTCTGATGGTGGTCGACAGCCTTACCTCTTCATGCTGAGTCTGAAACAAAGGCTTTATAATATCAAAATGCATAAAACCTCATGGCTGCCTACAATCTAATGTCTACCTTCTGCAGTAACAGTGTTCTAACCCATTGATACCTTCAGACATAAGTGAAGGAACTACGACTTCACTTGATTTTCTTTAAGAGGTTGAGATGTTTTTGCATCAATGATCGAGACATTCCATGGTTCTTAGACCCTTAAGGGTAAGTTCAGACAGAGATTTTTGGTCAGGAACCTGAGGAGGAGGCCGACTCAGGTTCCACACCAAAAACCGGGTAGCCGCGACTGAAAGCCAGTGCACTGTACTGGCATCCAGCCGCGCACTCCGCTCCGGATTAGGCCCAATGAATGGTCCTAGTCCGGAGGAGGGAGTGTCTTCAGGCCGAATCGCGAGGCGACTCCGCCTAAGGAATGAGCATCTTGCTTCTTTTTTCCGGGAGCCAGAAGAAACGGTTCCCGGAAAAAAAGACCTGAGCACCTCCCATTGATTTCAATGGAAGCTGTCTTTTTGGTCAGGATTTTGAGGCAGATATGGCCTCAAAATTCTGACCAAAAATCTCCATGTGAACTTATCCAAATTGGCCATCCATGCCAAGTGCATTATGTGGATCAGATCCTTCATTTCTTCAACAATCTCTCTAGTACCAAGGTCTTCTGTCAGAGGTGTTCATTAGCTTTCTACGTACAGTGTTTGACCTTATTGTCCAGTGAAACCTAGATTTTACAGCATTTGAAACTTATAGAAAACCTAGCTTCATGCGGGGGTTGCTGGACTAGGATCCTCATATCTTAGCTAGAGTAGAGGATGATAGGACTTGTCATGTTCTGCCTTATAAGGACAATCTACTGACTTGGGTGGGCACACTTCTTTCTTAATTTTACCAGTGGGGGTCATGGACAGAACCTGAGAACTTAGGCTATATTCCCATGATTGGTCTAAGTCAGCACCGATGTAGGATCTTTTTTTCATGGACTCATTGGGGAAGATTTATTAAGGCTGGCGTTTCGTATGCCATTCTGAGTAAAGGCCCCGAATGACGTAGGGAACAAGTGATGTAAATCACCAACACGTCCCAGCGACAGAATGGAAATCTTCAACAGTTAGCAACCGTCGTAGTTGGTGTGACTTATAATGGATATGTCTTGCGGCAAATGCGCATCAAAATATCATCCCTTTAAGCCATAAAATTGCCATAGAGGGATTTCTATGGTAGAGTTGGGCCTGTGAAAATGGACCCAAGTTTCCAACTGATGAAGATGTAGAGCATGCTCTGATTTTTCCCAGATCAGGGACAGCACTTGACCATGAAATCCAGTTGTGTGCGATTACAGTTGATCACTGGGGATCTTCTAATATCAAGAGACCCCTCTAACACGTAGGGATTGTCCAAAATGTGTGGTTCATATGGTAGCAAAACTGTTCTTTTGATTGGCAATGGAAGTTTTTGAGATTTAATAAGAATTTTACATTCTTCTCACAGGCCGATAGTGTTTGGATGGACATGGATGATGAAGAAGACCTGCCTTCAGTAGATGAACTGGAAGACTGGATTGAAGATGTTCTGGATGGAGATATCAACACTGAAGATGATGACGATGACGATGATGATGATGACGACGATGATGACGATGATGACGACGATGATGACGATGACGACGACGATGACGATGATGATGACGACGACGACGATGATGACGATGACTAAACAGTCATTAATTAAGTCGTTAGCATCTAACTAGATTATACGTACGTTATTCACACGTCGAAAATCTAACTTTAGTAACAACATATTTTTATATGAATTCTTGGAAGCTTATCAAGCTTTACATTGATCCCATTAATTCAACATCTACTTCAAATCAAACAAATCTGTTACAAACATGGTTGACCCAGTGCTGTGGGCAAAGGGCATCTCTCAGGATATCTTCTAAAATCAACTAGGGCCACCCCAAATTGTCAATGTTATGACCACATGTACCTTGTATACACTCACCATAACACCATAAATAACCCCACACAGAAGTACAGACTTGATTTATATTATGTTGATGCCAAACAAGTTTCCCGCAAAGTGCCAATCAAGGGGGCAAATTGCACCAACTCTTTCAAAACCTAGTTCTGAGCAGTCAGGGCTAATGGAAGGTGGGTCAAACATTACCCCTCGTGACTATGCTGAATAGTTATGAAGGTTAACATGAGGAGGGGCTAAAATCAAAGTATTTTTTTTTCGAATCTCCTGACTGGCACTTTGGGGGAAGATGAGGCTGCCCAATTGTACCTACTATTTTAGTGCCCCAGGACATCTTTAAGCTGCCATAACACAAAGAAGACATTCCTAGTGACTAACCCTTATCCCACAGTATAGGATACAATATTTTTGGAATGTGATGTCAACCTCTCATGTTATACCCCTCACTCCGTCTCTGGCAAAGACACAAAATTTGACATTTTGTACAAAATATTGTTTCGTCTGGACATTTGATTTTTGCACAAAATATTATTGGAAAGAATCCAGTCTATAAATTCATGCATCACTGTCAAGGTCTTAACGGTTCTCTACTGTGACTTCTGTGGAAAGAAAACAATTCCCACCATTCGGAAAAAAAAAAAGAAAAATGATAACACCCAAAACCTTGTATGTGTTTTTCTTGGGGATTGGAGATGGTGGTGGTGGAGATGGAGCACCTATAGATGGGCATGTAAGTACTATTGGGACCCACTGGGCATAACACTTAGACCATCATCAAGCTAAAGACATCCTCTAATACAGGGGTAGGGAACCTTTGGCTCTCCAGCTGCTGTGAAACTACAACTCCCAGCATGCTCCATTCACTTCCATGGGAGTTCCCAGAACAGTAGAGCCAGTATGCATGCTGGGAGTTGTAGTTTTACAACAGCTGGAGAGCCGTACATCCCTACCCCTGCTCTAATACATCCCATAAAGTATGATATCATCGTTTTTTGTGGCCCATTTTTGGTAAACCTAGCCATAGCTGTTCCTTCAAGCTGGGTCATTATTGTGTTTCTATTCACTTGGCATTCAATACCAATACATACACATATGACTTGCGTAGGACTAGAGATAGTAGATTCATTAGAGTCCATGCCAGAACAGATGCCATGGTAATGACTAACGGAAGCTGGAGAATGTTCTCATATATGGTATTATAGTAGGCGAGAGAGTTTGGATCAGCAATGGAATGAGGCCATTTGATAGATATTCAACATGAAGTCCCCACAATGATCCACAATAAGAAGTTCTCCACCCTAAACTTTAGGTTTGGGTTGAGTATTTCACAACCTTTGAGATGATGTGACTTGCTCTATCTCAATGGGATCATCTATTGTATCAGTAGTTATGGAAATAGGCATAAATCCTGTTCTCTGGTACAGTAAGTGTAACAGTAGAAGGTTCCGAGATTGTAGTTACTTATGAGTCGTGGCTCATATAACATTGGAGGACTCAAGTTCTATAAAAGTCACTTGATGATAGGTGGAGGCACCTTTAACATTGTCTTCTGTAATCTGATAATTTGAAGGTCTCGAAGTAGCCACAGGGTATAGCTATTGAGAGATGGTTTGTGGGAGGTAGGGGCAACAAGTAATTATATGTCGGTCACAGAGCTGTGGAGTCGGTAGGCCAAAATATTGTCTATGCTTAAAACTTCTCTACTTTTCCACAACCAAAATCTAACTCCTTCCAAGCAACAGGCATAAGTGAAAAGCCAACCATGGTCAGACAAAAACAGTGAAGATTCTTTAAATCATGAAAAAACCTGAATTCCTAAAAAAAAGTGTATACAACAAACTAGGCATTAAATAATTAGACAATATTATAATTGCATAATAATGCAATAAGCTGTAATGCACATGACCAGACTTTTTATCTGCCTCCCCAGGCTTATACTCGAGTCAATAAGTTTTCCCAGTTTTTTGTGGTAAAATTAGGGGCCTCGGTTTATATTCGGGTCGGCTTATACTTGAGTATATACCGTAATTAATCTTTTACTTTTGACCCAACATCAGAATCTGTAACTTTTTTTCCCGACTCCAATGCCGTCCAAAACTGGCCCTGACTCCACAACTCCGACTAGACAGCCCTGGTTGGCTAGAGTATAGATCAATAGTTAGAAAAACAGTCAGAATCTTTATACGGGTAAATTCAAAGCAGGCCCTTCATTTTAAGAATACCGTGTCCCACCCCTGCTTAAATCATCCCTCACGCCATTCCACTTCTATATTTTTTATCAAAAGACCTCTAGGATGAGACAGTGGGATTATTGGAAAAAGATTACAATAGATATATTGATTATATATAGATTAAGAGTAATATCAGAGAAGGGTTTATATGAACGGCAATCTCTTGGTACAATATTAGACAATTGGAGGCGTTCCTGTACCTGTAGTATCACCAAGATGTTCACTGCTGGTGATTCATGGACAGCGATGGAGGAATTGTTTTCACAAACAGGTTATTGTTTGTAAAAAGGGGGAAATAAATGTGATTTTCCCACAATGCACTGCTCATAAAGGGGTTAACCCAGACTGCAGTCTATCTGTAAACAACCGGGGGAATAATTATATATAATATCCACTTCTGAGTCTGGTGCTTATGCTATAATTATATGTCTTCCCTCAGCTTCAGTGGAGGATCTGCACAGCTTATAATTCGGGCTCTGGTGCAGCAAAAAAATGATACCTGACGGACTGACAGGTGCTACATACAAAGATGTCCCCGGAACAGCAGTCACAAAATACACGTAGAAACAAGTCCCATTTACTATAAACCAATTTCAGTATCTAAGGGGGCGTTCACACTACCGTCGGTGTCCGACATGTAGTGTCCGCTCCTAGTGTCCGCTCAAAATCTGTCACGGACACTAGGAGCGGACAGTAGATGTGTCCGTGACACCTGTCATTCACTTGAATGGGCATCGGGTGCGTTCTTTTGCACTCCGTGCCCGTCCTTTCCTGTCCGCAAGAGAAGATGTCCGACTTCTCTAGCGGACAGAAAAACCCTGCATGCAGGATTCCTCTAGTGTCCGCTCCTAGTGTCCGTGACAGATTTTGAGCGGACACTAGGAGCGGACACTACATGTCGGACACCGACGGTAGTGTGAACGCTCCCTAATCTATCTATCTATCTGTCTATCAAATATCAAATATAATATCAAATATAATTCCCACCACCTTCTTCTGTAGACTTCTCACGTCATAGTATTGAGCAGAGTCTTGGCCATGACTGGGTATATCATGGTCTACTTCAACTTCGTGCACAGGGTGATGGTGAAAACTAATAATAGATAAGTCATGGTGATAAAACTTGGTAGAATTCTACTCAGGTCATCTCAGGCCTCCGTTACGGCTTTGTTGTTTCTTGGCAACTGTGTAGACAGGACATCATGATATGGTAACTATAGACAGCTGAGAGTTTCTGATGATGAAGGGCGTACATGCTATGTTATGGAAATGGGACACCCAGAGGAGGAAGTGAGTGTCAACAAACAATAATACTGAAGACTGGGAGGAAAGACAATCCAGACGAACTAGTTAATTACCAATGAAATGGAAACCATCCTCACCTCCTCGCGTCTGCCGGAAGACTTTCATCTGCGTGAGGTTACACATCTGATGACAGATTTCTGCTGAATGGCGATAACCAGAAGAGAGAGATATATATAGGATGGGAAATCAAAGACCCAAGTTACATCATGTTAAATAATGTCTACATACAAAGAGTCGCTCTCAAACTAATGGCCACCAGACTATATTTAACCATATGATGCTAATTGAGCTAGATGTTAGCATAGAAGGATAAATCCAAACAGGGTTTTTTGGTCCGGACCAAAATACGGGTAGCTGAGACTGGATGCCGATGCAGTGCACCGAGATCCACTCCACTCCGGATTAGGCCCAAATGAATGGGCCTAGTAGGGAGGGAGTGTCTTCAGGCGGATGTCGCGAGGCAAAACCGCCTGAAAGAATGAGAATGTCGCTTCTTTTTCTGGGTGCCGGAACAAAGAAAAAAGAATTGGCAGATACGGCCTCAAAATCCTGACCAAAAAACCTTGTGTGAACTTACCCAAAGGGTGGCTGGAACTCTTCAGTCATCCAACCTAAGAAGGCCTGAGAAGACCTGAGAAGTCTACAGCCTGTATTGGGTGGTGAATGTCTCCAAAGGATGGTGCCACTTTCAACCATCTATGAATAAGTAACCTACCATTACAAAAAAAAACATCACCACTATAAAAGAATCTTTATTGTTAATGTATCATGATCACCATGACACTAAAAAAGGACGTGTACCATAAAGCTACTCTTGGGAATGGTGTAAGTGAAAGCCTGTTTGGCTTTGCTTGCGTTGAAGGTGTCAAAAGTGAAAGAGTAAGGAACCAAAGATTCCATTTTTGGGATTAACAAGACCCCTCTACCTTTTTTTTTTGACAGACGCTGATATATTAGATGAATAGCCTGGTGTATCACGGGTTAAGCACAAGAACCGTAATCACAGCAGATTAAAGCTACAGGAACAGCAGAGGAATCTATAGATTAGAGCGATGGCCATCCATTAGCGTTTATAAATAAAACAGAATCAGAAGCCAGAAGAGACTCGCTGACCACGGTAGACTGTCTCGTAGATCAATGTGATGTGTATTACGAGCCAGTGACTTGACATTGCCAGGAGCTAATAAACTCCGAGAGACTCTGATTCTTTGCTTAGTTAGAAGTCGGTGATTTCTCAGCATCTGGTTGTAAATTGCCGTCAGGTGCATCTTGGATCACATGGCCATGACATGATACGACCAAGAAGTCATCATCGTTGAACACGTTCCTCACTGGTGGGTTAGAATGATAAAAGACTTATGTGGTATCTTTACTTTCTCTGAGTCCATCTTGTTAATGAGCAGTCACACCTTTGATTGTAGTGGACATCACCAGGGGAGATATCTAAATTTGGCATTCTGACAAAGTCCATTAATGTCACGGATTGAGACTTAGGATCTTGAGAAGCATTTCAGTGCATTTTATGGAGCACTTTTTGTGTTCCATTCTAGAACAGAGGTTCCCAAACTTTTTTTTATCGTAGACCACTTTCAAAATTTTACTGGTTTCAGTGGACCCCTGCTTCTACATTTCTACTATATTCCCAAAACTTGTCAAAAAATTTGAAGATTAGATCCAATGTAGACCCCCGTCGAGTCTCCCGTGGACCCCTGGGGGTCCACCTGGGCCACTTTAGGAATCACTGTTCTAGAGGTATTCAATGGAGGCTGGGTTAGAAAGGGCAAACCATGAAGTTTTCTACAACTTAGTAAAACATCTTTCATCAATGAGTCTCATGCTGAGATAGCTATCTGCCTTCCAAAAATTGGTGAAAATGTTGGGGCTTTACAAGGTACATTGGATCTGAAAGAATTAAAATCTATTCAGCTAATGAAGTATTAGGTGACAAATGTTTAGTAAAAACACTGGAAGACAAAGCCAGGCTAGAAATTTACGTTACGATTCTTTTTGTTAGGGTTTTAGTCAAGATTATAAGCAAGCCATCAAGTTCTTTCTCTTCTAGATCCAACCTGGCCAAACATCTTTACTAACAAGAGGGGCCATTGCCATGCTAAAGTTCTTTACATGGTCATGAATGTTTAGTGCTAAAGGTTGGGTGATGAAGTCTCGTTCCACATCCATCCAACTGGACCAAACATCTTCTTCAGACATCACGGGGTCATTGCCATGCTAAAATCCTTTTAGACACAAGAGGTGTGACTCTTTTGAAAGATGTTCCATGAAGTTTGGGGCAGAACTATGAGCGAGTTCTTCTGTTTCAAAATATTTGGGGAATGATTCAAAGCAAGCTACCAAGCTCTTCTACACAGTCCAGTCACATTAATGTGACCACCTTTCAAAGTCCAGAATAACCACCTTTGGCAAAACGAACCGCTGCGAGACGTGCAGGAAGAGAGGGGATGTTGTGATGATGTTCACTGGGATGTTGAGCCACGCCGACTCCAGTGCCGTGACCAACTACACTAGGTTACGCAGTTGAGCATCCATGGCGTGAACAACCCAATCGAGGTGGTCCAACAGATTGCCGATTGGGTTCAAGTCTGGGGAATTTGCTGGCCAAGGGAGTATGGTAAACTCATCCTGGTGCTCCTCGAACCACGCACATACACTGCGAGCTTTATAACACGTCACATTGTCCTGCTGGTAGATGCCATCATCCTGAGGTAAAACAATTCGTATGTAGGGGTGAACATGGTCCGCAAGGATAGATGCATACTTGTGTTGATCCATCGTGCCATCCACAATGATGAGTGCACCCAGATGGCTGATGGCACTTGCCTTCTGCCATTGGTTATTTAACGTTGATGTCAAAAGTAGACGGTGGTCACATTAATATGACTGGACTGTGTATATCAACATCTAACTTGGTCAAACATCTATCTTGGCCTAAATCTTTAAGTGTTGTGAGTTTACAGGATATAATGGATGTGATATCTATCCGGCCGGCCAACCATTCTATATAGACCATGGGGCTACTATTATAATAGGAATATGCCTTCTACAAACTGCTATCAAAAATCTTGTGACACAAATTTGTTGCAGGCTTATAGATTGATAGGGCATAGTTGACAACTTAAGGTACTTTCGATGACACGGCCTGTCTTCAATCATTGGCCATGGCTTGCATCTGTACCAAAAGTTGAGAGACTTTTGCCTTTCTTAGGCGTAGCTGAGACTATCTGCACTTTGCAGGCGCCATCAATTATAACGCTCATTCATCCCACTCCGTGTAGCTTTTTAAGTTTCACTTATGCCTGTTGCTTGGAGAATTATAGCCCAGGCATAAGCCTGTCTGACTTTCCATTTTGTGACTCTACCTGGCCAATCATGAGATGCCCCTGCCGAGACCACACCACAGGAGCTCAGAATGTACATTTGATGTCATCGCTGCTCATGTTGCGAGAGACACATTTGCAATGACAGTCAGTATTTCAGTATATAAATAGTACTTCCTTCCTGAGCACGGCCCAGCTGTGCTGAATCTTATATGAGGTGCCCAGTGTGACAGATCATGATAAACTGCTGAGAAACATGGAAATCCGGCCATACAGAAGACCATGAGGCCTGGTCTTATTTTCTGAACAATGGGTGATGGTTACCAAAGTCTCAGTCTGGAAAACTCCTCATATATGTGCAAATACAATCTATAACAGTCCATAAATATTACCAAATGAATGACATCATAGCAATGAGGCCGATAACAGATAGCAAAGAAGAAAAAAGTCTAAATTTTCTAGACCAGTGAAGGCGAACCTTTTAGAGACAGAGTGCCCAAGTTGCAATCCAAAATCTACTAAATTATCGCAAAGTGCCAACACAGCAATTTAACCAACTGTGCAGATCCACAACTGCAGATAGTTACGAACCCACAAATTACAGATGTGTTAATAGGTTTTTACAGAGATTTCAATGACACAAACAACTTTGTACTGAAAAGTAAAGGTCTCTGCATTTGGTACTTTTGAACAATTAATATTCACTATTTACATCGCACATCTGTTTTATAGTGACCATGCAATGTTATTATAGCTTGCAATAATATCACTTCTGCTATACAACAGATATTGTGTGATATAAATAGTGAAGGGTCCCCACACAGTGCAATCTGCCCCACAGTGACCATCACACAGTATTATAGGCTCCCCACATAATATTATATGTTCAACAATAGCCCCTCCACCCAGTATGATATGCTCCACAGTAGGCACCTCACACACAGTATTATATGCTCCAAAGTAGGCCCCCCACACAGTATTATAGGCTCCACAGTAAACCCCACTCACAGTATTATATGCTCTACAGTAGTTCCCCCCACAGTATTATACACTCCACAGTAGCCCCCACACAGTAAAATCTGCCCCCCCAGTGGTCTCCACATAGTATTATATGCTCCACAGTGGCCTCCACACAGTATTATATGCTCCACTTTTAGTCCGTAGAAAGTATTATATTCTCCACAGTAGCCCCCACACAGTAGTATTCGCTCCACATTATGCCCCCCCACACAGTAGTATTCGCTCCACATTATGCCCCCCCACAGTATTATATGCTCCACAGTAAACCCCACTCACAGTATTATATGCTCTACAGTAGCCCCCCCACTGTATTATATGCTCCACAGTAGCCCCCCTACAAAGTACAAACTGCCCTTCAGTGGTCTCCACACAGTATTATATGCTCCACAGTGGCCTCCACACAGTATTATATGCTCCACAGTGGCCCCCACACAGTATTATATGCTCCACTTTCAGTCCGTAGAAAGTATTATATTCTCCACAGTAGGCCCCCACAATGTATTATATGCACCACAATAGCCCTTCACACAGTATTATATGCTCCACAGTAGGCCCACCCACATAGTATTAGGCCCTACACACAGTATTATATGCTCCACAGTAAGCCCACCAACTAAGCATTATATGCTCCACAGCAGGCACCTCCACACAGTATTACAAGCTCCACAATCACCCCCCCCCCATATAGTATGATATGCTCCACAGCTGGCACCCTCCCCCCACATACAGTATTACATGCTCCAAAGTAGGCCCACACACAGTATTATATGCTCCACAGTAGCACCCCACACAGTATTATATGCTCCACAGTAGCACCCCACACAGTATTATATGCTCCACAGTAGCCCCACACACAGTATTATATTCTTCACAGTAGGTCACCCACACAGTATTATATGCTCCACAGTTACTCCCCCCATAGTATTATACGCTCTGAATTATGCCCCACACACATTATTATATGCTCCGCAGTAGCCCCTTCCACACAGTATTATACATGCCACAGTATGCCCCCCCCCGCACACAGTATTATATGCTCCACAGTAAGTCCCCCCACATACATACACACAGAGTATTATATGCTTCACAGTAGCCCCCACACACAGTATTATATGCTCCAAAGTAGGTCCATACGCAAAATATAACAGAAAATGGAAAGGTTGCTGAATTGAAGAATGGGTTGGTCATATAGTAATGAGAGAGTTAATAGGTACACTATATTGGGTGCTTGGGGACAGGATGAATCTCATTAGGTCCTAATCAGGATATATCAGTAGCGGTAAGCTGTGGATAAACAAACAAAGAAATTGGGGAATGATTTCTCTTTGCTATAATTTACCTATAAGTGTGGCTTAAGGACATGAGCACTTAAATAAGATAAGATTTTAATTTGCAAGCACAAGCAATTTAAGTAAGATCCAGGGGCGGGAGGCATTTACGGATATAGCTTGCGGTTTCTAAGATGGGACATAGCCTTTCATTATGTCTGCAAAAGAATATGAATAGGTAGATATTGACATAAAGAGAGCCTGCCACAGACTAGACTCGTGGTATTGGGAGTTATCAGACGAACTAGGAGTAGTCATATTGCACCAAATATCATGTGCAATTTATAATACTGACTATTGAGACTCCTCCAGTACTATACATACACCTGACAGCAGATATGGAATAACATTTATGGTCCTTGGCTGACATCTATCACCCAGAGACAGAGCAAACTCAGGTCACTTCCTACTTGCAAAGAGTCTAAAGAGTGGGGGAGTCTAGTGAGGGTTGGGGAGGAGATATGCATGGACAAGACGCAGGGAGGAGACATGCATGTGCAAGGGCTAGGGAGGAAACATGCATGTACAAGAGGCAGGGAGGAGACATGCATGTGCAAGGGGCAGGGAGGAGACATGCATGTATAAGACGCAGGGAGGAGACATGCATGTGCAAGGGGCAGGGAGGAGACATGCATGGACAAGAGGCAGGGAAGAGACATGCATGGACAAGGGGCAGGGAGGGGACATGCATGTGCAAGGGGCAGGGAGGAGACATGCATGTGCAAGGGGCAGGGAGGAGACATGCATGTGCAAGGGGCAGGGAGGAGACATGCATGGACAAGAGGCGGGGAAGAGACATGCATGGACAAGGGGCAGGGAGGAGACATGCATGTGCAAAGGGCAGGGAGGAGACATGCATGAATAAGAGGCAGGGAAGAGACATGCATGGACAAGGGGCAGGGAGAAGACATGCATGGACAAGAGGCAGGGAAGAGACATGCATGGACAAGGGGCAGGGAGGAGACATGCATGGACAAGAGGCAGGGAAGAGACATGCATGGACAAGGGGCAGGGAGGAGACATGCATGGACAAGAGGCAGGGAAGAGACATGCATGGACAAGGGGCAGGGAGGAGACATGCATGTGCAAGGGGCAGGGAGGAGACATGCATGAATAAGAGGCAGGGAAGAGACATGCATGGACAAGGGGCAGGGAGGAGACATGTATGGACAAGAGGCAGGGAAGAGACATGCATGTGCAAGGGGCAGGGAGGAGACATGCATGTGCAAGGGGCAGGGAGGAGACATGCATGTGCAAGGGGCAGAAAGGAGATATGAATGCATGTACAAGGGGCAGAAAGGAGACATGAATGCATAAGCAAGGGATAGGGGGGAGAAATGCATGGACAAGGGACAGGGAGAAGACATATATGAGCAAGGGGCTTTGGTGTATATATAAAAACGAAGATTTACATGGTGTACATCCGTGCAGTATACATTGCTTTGCATACGCTCCATATACTGTACATTGCTGCTCTATCTACTCAGTGACCAAACTTGTAAAGGTAGAAAATTGCTAAGTTTTAGGACATTTAGTGTATTGGAACCACACTACCCTTTTAGGTGGCCGAAGACTTGATATTTTGTTGGCGGATCTTCACAATAATGACTGGATCCCTCAAAAAACTCATTCAATGAACCTTGGTGGCCTAAGGGTTAAAAGGATTGAACGTGGTTGACTTCATCTATAGGAGTTTCTATAACCTATAGATACATCAGCCTTCTCCCTTCTACCGTCACATGAACAGACGTATAAAGACAAGGGAAGGTGCTATTGTTTGTGTAAGTTATTCATGGCCGCATCACAGACACCGCTGACATTTACAGCAAAGAGATATGAAGTCACCTTGAGTCAAGCCAGAGCTGAATCACGCCAAGAAGGTAGGGGGGGAAATGAGTGGGCATTTCAGTTTTTGGGTTGAGGAAATAACAATAGGTCAATGTAAAGTGAAGGGGACATGGCCATAGGTCTCTGTCTTGGTCCTGGCCAAAATGTTGTCCTGGTACTTATTCCTGTCTGCCCTCATCTTGTAGGGGCTGAAGGGCAATTTGTCTCGTGGGCCATTCCCTCATCTCTTCTTTTATAAGGAGAATCCTATGGGACTAGTATGGGCTGGCGACTCTTCTCCATGGTTTTCCTTTATAGAGTCATATGGTGTGATTTTGGCTTTCACTTCGATCCAGCCAACCAGTGAAGAGAATACTGATATGTTGGTGTCTTCTGACCCATAGGGACTGACGTGGTCCTACTCCGGCACATGGTCATCGTGTTATTCAGGGATCTTATTTGCTATTCTAGTGAGGCTGGGGACATAGATGGCTGCCAGACGGTATCATCTTGGTGAAAAAACAACCACATTCCATCTCTTCAATCTTTGGTATAACAAGCTCCATCAGTTTGTTCAATATAGAGATCTACCAACAGAAAACTTCAAGTGTACAGAGTATCTTGAAGTCTTCCTATGGTTTAATAAATACGAAGTCATCATTGGACTCCATTAAAGGTTTACCCCCTGAGTCAACTTGGATACAAAACATAAAAAGACGCACTTTTTTTGCACAAATCGTTTGGGCGGAGGGGGGGGAGGGGATGGGACATAAATGTCAGTGCAGGGGATAGGGTGACCGGTGCTGAATAAGTCAGTCTTCATAAATCTCACCCGATATCTTGGAGATCAGTATTGTATAGGGAGCATGGTCACCACTATACTGATATCATGTACACGGTGATATAGACTGCTTCTATATGTCTCTCTTCTGCCCCTTGCTCATGCATATCATCTCCCCACCCCTTACCCATACATCTCTCCTCCCAAGCCTTGATCATGTATCTCTCGACCCTGACCCTTGATCATTCATCTCTCCTCCCACCCCTTGATCATGCATGTCTCTTCCCCGCCTTTGCTCATATATTTCTCCGCCCACCCCTTGCACATGCATCTCTCTTCCTACCCCTTGTGCATGCATGTCTCTTCCCCATCTTTGCTCATGTATTTCTCGTCTCACCTCTCGCTCATGCATTTCTCCTCCCACCCCTTACTCATGCATTTCTCCTCCGACCACACACTCATGCACTTCTCCTCCCACCCCTCACTCATGCATTTCTCCTCCCACCCCTCACTCATGCATTTCTCCTCCCACCCCTTACTCATGCATTTCTCCTCCGACCACACACTCATGCATTTCTCCTCCCACCCCTCACTCATGCATTTCTCCTCCCACCCCTCACTCATGCATTTCTCCTCCCACCCCTCACTCATGCATTTCTCCTCCCACCCCTCACTCATGCATTTCTCCTCCCACCCCTCACTCATGCATTTCTCCTCCCACCCCTCACTCATGCATTTCTCCTCCCACCCCTCGCTCATGCATTTCTCCTCCCACCCCTCGCTCATGCATTTCTCCTTCCACCCCTTGCTCATGCATTTCTCCTCCCACCCCTCGCTCATGCATTTCTCCTCCCACCCCTCGCTCATGCATTTCTCCTTCCACCCCTTGCTCATGCATTTCTCCTCCCACCCCTCGCTCATGTATTTCTCCTCCTTGACCCTTTCCCATGCACGTCTCTTCCCCGCCTTTGCTCATGCATATCTCCTCCCCACACCTTAGACTCTTTGATAACAGAAAGTGACCTGAACACTCTCTCACTGGGTCATAGCTGTCAGCCAAAGATCTTACTTGTTATTTTAGTAAGTATTAAACATGGAGAACTATATATGAGACTTGGTCATCTAGGCCAGGAGGTGGGGTTGGCAGAGTTGGTGGCTGCCTAGGGTGTCATAGAGAAGGGGGCACAATTTATCCAGGCTGCTGATAATGCTTCAGTTTGCAAGAAGACAATGTGCGCTTCCCTTCATTGCAAAAAAGGGACAATTCGTTTTGGCACTTTGGAGGCCAACTTATTTCGGCCACTCATTCTGTTTATGACTGGCCACTGTAGGAAGGCAGATTAGATACGTCCTCTTTGGATATATATCTATAAGGCGTCAGACTCTCAGTACATTAAAAGCTGAGTCATACCCCATCGTACGTCTGTCCTCCTCATCATCTCTCCTTGCCAAAAATAGATCCCATGTCCTGGATCTCTCAGCGCCACCAGCACCGGCAGGTGACGAGTCCATTCACCTCTGAGCGCCGTCACCCCCTCAGATCCATCAATTTTCATGTCTTATTATTCATCATGGCATTGTCATTTGCATATTAAATGAAGGCACTTAGCCTACACATCAATGGACTGCACAAGGATGAGAACAGGAAGTCACTGCGTTCTCCCTGCCTGTAGGTGGCGCCAATACGATGACTTGCCGCATTACTGAACTGAGCCATAAAATAACTTTATGTGATGTCTTACACATCCTCCTGGCGTTCTGATATCTCAAATGTCACTTACTCTTAAGTGCCGGCTGACAAATGAACTGATTCATCAGCGAAGGGTGAAATATGTCTTAGTGCAATTTAGTAATATAAAGCACAATGCTATACACCCCCCACGTGCCATGAATCTTCCATAGTCATAAGACTTGCTCTAAGTAACCATCATCACCGGTGGTAGGCATCATGAAGTATTGATAATATTCAGTAATATATTTAAAGGGGATGTCCACCTTGGCGATAGGACAGTAATAGATGAGGGTCCCGTCTCTCCTACAACCATATATCATTGATTTCACAACGTAATACTTCATTTCCCTGTTGTCAAAATCTGCCAAGAAGTTCTCAATAACAGATAATTAGGTAGAGGTCCCGACCCTGTCTCCCTCAACACCACCCCTGAGGAGCTAGTAAAGGAAGTGGATTGTCAAAATGGACACTCCCTTAATGCAGGGAGTATACAGATACGTATTACCACTCACAAGGAGGCTTAAAGGGATCCTATCATTAAAACTAAATTTTTTCTGCCTACCATTTAGGAATAGCCTTAAGAAAGTCTATTCTTCTTCTAACTTTAGATGTCTTCTCCGTGCCGCCGTTCGGTATATAATCCGGTTTTCGGTAGTATGTAAATGAGTTCTTTCACAGCACTGGGGGCGTCCCCAATGCTGCAAGAGAACTCTCCATCTTCTTCAGGAACGGCCTCTCTGCACTCTGCTCTGTCTTCTTCCGGGGCTTGGCTTCAAACTTCTAGGCCTCGGGATTAGGGCAAGGCCGACTGCACATGCCAGCCCGCCACAAGAAAATGCCCGCTTACACGATATTGTAAGCGGCCATTTACTTGTGGCCGGCAGGCATGCGCAGTCGGCTGCTCAAGGCCTAGAAGTTTGAAGCCACTGCCGGAAGAAGATGCGAAGAAGACCCATTCCTGAAGAAGATGGAGGCGGTGCTGGAGAATTCTCTCGTAGCATTGGGGACGCCCCCAGTCCTGTTTGAGAGCTGGGGCCCGCCCCCAGTGCTGCAAGAGAACTCATTTGCATACAGATGAAAACCGGATTATATACCGAATGGCGGCGCGGAGAAGACATCTAAATGTAGGAGAAGAATAGCCTTTGTTAAGGCTATTCCTACGTGGTAGGCAGAAAAAATTGAGTTTTAATGATAAGATCCCTTTAAGGGGGACTTTTGGTCCCTCGTAATCCTGATCAGTGGGGGGACCCAGCAGGAGATAAGTGTCCATAATGGGACAACCCCTTTAAAGGGTACAAGCACCAGATTAGGATTTATATGGAGAAAATCCAACCCAAAATCTGCATGTATACACATGGAAATCTGCACCGGAAATCCACACAGACTGGTGTAGATTTTCACATGTAGCTTTTGAAGCCCCCCCCCCAAAAAAAATGCAACTGCAAAAAAAATGTTAAATCCACACCAATAGGACTAATTCCTTGCACAAGAAATAACATTTTCATTGATTTTAATGTTAATGGATTATAGCGCAAATTTTCTAAACTGAAATCTACTTGTAATCTTAGTCGTGTGCACTTGTCCTAAAGGTATGTACACGCAATGAGGATATACATGTAGAAAGTCTGCACCGATACCTGCATGCATATGTATGAAATCCATGTGGAAAACCGCACTTACTTGCAGATGAATTTTGGAGCTTTTTTTTCTGCGCTGAAAAAAATAATAATAATTTACATGTTGTGGATTATAAAATCTGTTCCAATGCAGACTACCCGGGTAGCAGCTGCCACAGGGACCAGGACATCAGGGGGTCTGGCGGCAGCCGCTACAGGTTTTTGTTTATTTTTATTTTTGTTTATAATGTACAATCTACATTTTTTCCTATCAGTATGTCTTTGGAGTGTGGGAGGAAATCCACGCAAACACAGGGAGAACATACAAGCACCTTGCAGATGTTGTCCTTGGTGGGATTCGAAGCCAGGGCTCAAGCTCTGCAGGACTGTAGTGCTAACCACTGAGCCACCGTGTTGCTCCTTTTATTTACTTTTTTTTTTAAATTGGCCATTACCTACAGGAGTAACTCCAGCAGGTAACAGGCCCTATTTACTTACTGATCCTTTACGGAGCCAGAATTGGTAAGTGAGGCCGGGGCCTGCGATCCCCACAAATACTATCATACTTTCTTCTTTTCAGACCCCAGAGTATAATGATCGGAGGCTCAGGAGAGGTGAGGTGAATATAAAATACACTATTATTTACCTCTCCTGGCTCCATGTTTTGCGACACAAGCCCTGGCTCAAGTGATGTCTCTTCCATCTTTGAAGATAGCCGACATCAGCAGGGACTGCGAAAGAGTCCAGGATAGGTAAGTAACAGTGTTTTTTATGTTTGTATCCTCTTCTGGGTCTCCAATTATTATACTCTGGAGTCTGAAAAGATCCCAGAGTATAATAATTGTCCGTGGGTGGTCCAAAATGGCATAATACTGTGTGCAAGGGCCACTATGGCACATAATACTGTGTGCAAGGGCCACTATGGGACATAATACTGTGTGCAGGGGCCACTACGGGGCATAAAACTGTGTGCAGGGGCCACTATGGGGGATAATACTGTGTGCAGGGGCCACTATGGGACATAATACTGTGTGCAGGGGCCACTATGGGTATAATACTGTGTGCAGGGGCCACTATGGGACATAATACTGTGTGCAGGGACCACTATGTGGTATAATACTGTGTGCAGGAGCCACTATGGGACATAATACTGTGTGCAGGGGCCACTATGGGACATAATACTGTGTGCAGGGGCCACTATGGGACATAACACTGTGTGCAGTGGCCACTATGGGACATAATACTGTTTGCAGGGGCCACTATGGGGGATAATACTGTTTGCAGGGGCCACTACAGGGCATAATAGTGAGTGCAGTGAAGGGGGGGTCGGTAGGTCAGTCGGGGGTGTTGGTCGGGGGGAGGGCCATGTCAAAAGTTGGCTATGGGGCCCCACCATTCCTAGTTACGCCACTGCTCCAATGGGTCCATTTCAATCCAGAAATAAATCATGGGCATATGAATTAGAATTTTTCATTGACTTTAATGCTAAAATCCGCAGCCTGTAAAGTTATTTCAGTGTTTTTAGTTGTGCTGGTGTGGATTTGCAGTGAGGATCTAGGCAGTAAATCTGCACAAATTTGTACCGAAATCCACATGGAAATCCGTGCAGAAAATCTGTGCAGATTGTTGTGTAGACTTTCAATTAAGTACATGTGGATTTCGGTGCAAATTTTGAAGCCATGTTTTAAAAAAATTCTATGTTGGAATAAATAAATTGACATAAGAAATCTGCATCATGTGCATGCGACATAGAATTTGTCATTGACTTTAATGCTAATCGATTACCGTTTCCGAACGGATTTCTGAGCAGATTTTCCTTGCATGACTCTAAACGTCTTTTACCCTCAGGTACATGCACAATTCAGAATTTGCACAAGAAAAATTGACATGGAAATCCATGCAGAAAATCAGCACCATCCGGCACAGAATTTGGTGCAGATTTTCATACAGAATTTGGTGCAGATTTTCATATAGAATTTGGTGCAGATTTTCATACAGAATTTGGTGCAAATTTTTATACAGAATTTGGTGCAGATTTTTATAGAAAATTTCATGCAGATTTTCATATAGGATTTGGTGCAGATTTTCATACAGAATTTGGTGCAGATTTTCATACAGAATTTGGTGCAGATTTTCATATAGAATTTGGTGCAGATTTTCATACAGAATTTGGTGCAGATTTTTATACAGAATTTGGTGCAGATTTTCATACAGAATTTGATGCAGAATTTCATACAGAATTTGGTGCAGATTTTTATACAGAATTTGGTGCAGATTTTCATACAGAATTTGATGCAGAATTTCATACAGAATTTAGTGCAGATTTTCATATAGAATTTGGTGCAGATTTTCATACAGAATTTGGTGCAGATTTTCATACAGAATTTGGTGCAGATTTTTATACAGAATTTGGTGCAAATTTTTATACAGATTTTGGTGTAGATTTTTATAGAAAATTTCATGCAGATTTTCATACAGAATTTGATGCAGATTTTCATATAGAATTTGGTGCAGATTTTCATACAGAATTTGGTGCAGATTTTCATATAGAATTTGGTGCAGATTTTCATACAGAATTTGGTGCAAATTTTTATACAGAATTTGGTGCAGATTTTTATAGAAAATTTCATGCAGATTTTCATATAGGATTTGGTGCAGATTTTCATACAGAATTTGGTGCAGATTTTCATACAGAATTTGGTGCAGATTTTCATATAGAATTTGGTGCAGATTTTCATACAGAATTTGGTGCAGATTTTTATACAGAATTTGGTGCAGATTTTCATACAGAATTTGATGCAGAATTTCATACAGAATTTGGTGCAGATTTTCATACAGAATTTGGTGCAGATTTTCATACAGAATTTGGTGCAGATTTTCATATAGAATTTGGTGCAGATTTTCATACAGAATTTGGTGCAGATTTTTATACAGAATTTGGTGCAGATTTTCATACAGAATTTGATGCAGAATTTCATACAGAATTTAGTGCAGATTTTCATATAGAATTTGGTGCAGATTTTCATACAGAATTTGGTGCAGATTTTCATACAGAATTTGGTGCAGATTTTTATACAGAATTTGGTGCAAATTTTTATACAGATTTTGGTGTAGATTTTTATAGAAAATTTCATGCAGATTTTCATACAGAATTTGATGCAGATTTTCATATAGAATTTGGTGCAGATTTTCATACAGAATTTGGTGCAGATTTTCATATAGAATTTGGTGCAGATTTTCATACAGAATTTGGTGCAAATTTTTATACAGAATTTGGTGCAGATTTTTATAGAAAATTTCATGCAGATTTTCATATAGGATTTGGTGCAGATTTCCATACAGAATTTGGTGCAGATTTTCATACAGAATTTGGTGGATTTTCATATAGAATTTGGTGCAGATTTTTATACAGAATTTGGTGCAGATTTTCATACAGAATTTGATGCAGAATTTCATACAGAATTTAGTGCAGATTTTCATACAGCATTTGGTGCAGATTTTCATACAGAATTTGGTTCAGATTTTTATACAGAATTTGGTGCAGATTTTCATACAGAATTTGGTGCAGAATTTCATACAGAATTTGGTGCAGATTTTCATATAGAATTTGGTGCAGATTTTCATACAGAATTTGGTGCAGATTTTCATACAGAATTTGGTGCAGATTTTCATACAGAATTTGGTGCAAATTTTTATACAGAATTTGGTGCAGATTTTTATAGAAAATTTCATGCAGATTTTCATATAGGATTTGGTGCAGATTTTCATACAGAATTTGGTGCAGATTTTCATACAGAATTTGGTGCAGATTTTCATATAGAATTTGGTGCAGATTTTCATACAGAATTTGGTGCAGATTTTTATACAGAATTTGGTGCAGATTTTCATACAGAATTTGATGCAGAATTTCATCCAGAATTTGGTGCAGATTTTCATACAGAATTTGGTGCAGATTTTCATACAGAATTTGGTGCAGATTTTCATATAGAATTTGGTGCAGATTTTCATACAGAATTTGGTGCAGATTTTTATACAGAATTTGGTGCAGATTTTCATACAGAATTTGATGCAGAATTTCATACAGAATTTAGTGCAGATTTTCATATAGAATTTGGTGCAGATTTTCATACAGAATTTGGTGCAGATTTTCATACAGAATTTGGTGCAGATTTTTATACAGAATTTGGTGCAAATTTTTATACAGAATTTGGTGTAGATTTTTATAGAAAATTTCATGCAGATTTTCATACAGAATTTGATGCAGATTTTCATATAGAATTTGGTGCAGATTTTCATACAGAATTTGGTGCAGATTTTCATATAGAATTTGGTGCAGATTTTCATACAGAATTTGGTGCAAATTTTTATACAGAATTTGGTGCAGATTTTTATAGAAAATTTCATGCAGATTTTCATATAGGATTTGATGCAGATTTCCATACAGAATTTGGTGCAGATTTTCATACAGAATTTGGTGGATTTTCATATAGAATTTGGTGCAGATTTTTATACAGAATTTGGTGCAGATTTTCATACAGAATTTGATGCAGATTTTCATACAGAATTTAGTGCAGATTTTCATACAGCATTTGGTGCAGATTTTCATACAGAATTTGGTGCAGATTTTTATACAGAATTTGGTGCAGATTTTCATACAGAATTTGGTGCAGAATTTCATACAGAATTTGGTGCAGATTTTCATATAGAATTTGGTGCAGATTTTCATACAGAATTTGGTGCAGATTTTCATACAGAATTTGGTGCAGATTTTTATACAGAATTGGGTGCAGATTTTTATACAGAATTGGGTGCAGATTTTTATAGAGAATTCCATGCAGATTTTCATACAGAATTTGGTGCAGATTTTCATACAGGATTTGGTGCAGATTTTCATACAGGATTTGGTGCAGATTTTCACACAGAATTTGGTGCAGATTTTTATAGAGAATTCCATGCAGATTTTCATACAGAATTTGGTGCAGATTTTCATACAGGATTTGGTGCAGATTTTCATAACAGGATTTGGTGCAGATTTTCACACAGAATTTGGTGCAGATTTTCATACAGAATTTGGTGGATTTTCATTCAGAATTTGATGCAGATTTTCATACAGAATTTGGTGCAGATTTTCATACAGAATTTGGTGCACATTTCAGAATATAAATTTCAAAAATAAATAAATTGACGTGAAAAATCTGCATCACGTTCATGAGAAATAGAGAATGGATCACTCAATGAAAAATGTGCATGTGTGTGTGTGCATGTAACCTATAGAAAAAAAAATATATTTCACCTATCCAAAAGTGCACCAGTCCCCACCAGTTGTTAGAATGTGGTACCCAGGTCCCCCCATTACCCCCAGATTTGTCTATGGGGGTGACAGAAACAGTCAAGTGTTACATTGTAATTTTTACCCAACCTTGTAGGAGCCAAGGGTCGTGGACTAGCCTGTTGCAACTCTCTAAATAACCATATTAGATTGCAAGTTTCTTGTTGCACCCTCTCAGTCACGATCTACACTATACATTTACATTATACACCGCAATCTAGTACACAATATAACCAGGTACTTCACAACTCAGCATCCTATCAATAGAAGACATAAGCAATGTAAAATACAGGATATTAACCCAGCGTGAACGTTCTCTCCAGCAATTAAGTCTATCCTACCCCCCTCCACCATCTAAAATTGCATACTTCCCCTCGCCGGCTGCCTGTATACAATGGGTGTGTAGTCATTATTAGGAATACATCTGTAGCTTTCTCTCTCTCTCTCTCGCTCTCTTTCCCTCGCTCCCTCACACACACATCCACACGCACAATGTGACATCACTCAGTACAAAGGGTGGAGTGAGTGAGACCACATTGAAATCAGTTCTGTCTGTAGGGGAAGGGAATTTCTTTGCAGACAACAGCAGTAGCAGCAGCAGGAGAATCTATCAGCTCAGCCACATCCACCCCGGCTGGCATAAAACCACCGAGGAACACGCCAGTGTACCAGACGAGCAGCAGAGCTAACCATCGACTCCTAAAGTACACCGAGGACTTGGTCCTGGTCTTGGCTGGAGAAGTTATCACCACCCTGACATACCACAACATCACTTTATCGGCTTGACGACAAGGAGACGGTAGGACGGATGGACGTTTTGTGGGTTGTTGGATGGGGTTAAGGCAAGGAGGAAACCGGGGCAAGGGATGGCGGCACAAAAGGGGTGTGTTGGGAGTGGCACGGGGACAGTTTTGGCACAAACCGGCTTCGTCGTCTCTGCTTCCCATTCTAAGACTTGTCGTATCTTAATATGAAACCCATGTTTAGTCATCAGTTTAGCAGAACTTTAGGTGATGGAGCTAGGTCTTCTCATGTTAGTCAACTTTGCCTCGGAGACACTTCCACGTCTTTGATGAAACAGTTGACAAGCCTTGGAAATTTGGGGCTGGTCTGCCATCCCCCCGGGTGTGGATGATTGGAAAGGGGATGGAAAGAACTCTTGTGAGATCTCTTAGAGATGCTTTGGGATGAGGGAACTTTTTTGAAGGCATCTGGTAGACTTTGTAGGTCAATAATTTAGGAGAAGAGGTTGATGTTACTTATTGTCTTCTGTATACTGATATATATCAATGATGTTTCTACTGGGTCGAATACCAATAGACTGATGACGTTTCTGTCTGATACTGATATATCAATGGCATTTCTATTGGGTTTGATACTGATATATTGATGACTTTTCTGTTGAGTCTGATACCATTGATTGATGATTCTTGATGTTTCTTTTGGGTCTGACACTGATATAGATCGCGTTTGTGTTGGGTTTGACACCAATATATCAATGACGTTTCAAATGGGTTTGATGCCAATGATGTTTCTGTTGGGTCTGATACCGATGTGTACAGTAGATGATATTTCTGTTGAGTTTGACATCAATATGTACAGTAGATGATATTTCCATTGAGTCCGATAAGTACAGTAGATGACATTTGCGTTGTGTTTGATACCGATATGTACAGTAGATGACATTTATGTTGCTTTTCACACCAATATGTACAGTAGGTGACATTTCGGTTGAGTCTGATACCGATATGTACAGTAGATGACATTTCTGTTGGGTGAGGTACTAATAGATACTACTTATAGGTTGGACCTGATGGACATGTGTCTTCATCCAACCTTATCTACTACAGTATGTTATGTTACTATGATATATTGATGACAATTCTGTTGGGTCTGATACTGATATATTACATTTCTGTTGGGTCCGATACCAACATATAGATGTCAGTTTTGTTGAGTCCGATACTGATAGGTACTGCTTGTAGTTTGGACTTCACGGACATGTGTCTTCTTCATCCCACCTTATCGACTACAGTATATTACTATGTTACTATGATATATGGGATCTGATACCAATATATAGATGACGTTTCCGATACTGATGTATTGATGACGTTTCTGCTGAATTTAACACCGATATATGAATGACCTTCAAGCCAACTAGGACTGATACTATATTAGATTAGGAAGTAGTTTGGGGTGTTATTAAGTATCGAGCTAACATGCTTCCACCCATTTCCTCCCTGTCTCGATATTGGTCTTCAGCAGCCTCCCGCTACATGCTTTAGTGTCCTGAGGAATCAATGCACAAGTCACATTCGGAAGTTTGGGCGTGGGATAGGGAGAGACAGCACAGAGCAGCCTGACAAACCCACTTCCTATAAGCATTGAACATGCAATACAATAGACTCTCCGGTGTATTCCAGCATACTCGGTCTCATCTAGCAAAGTCACGCTCGTACACAAGAGGCTGATCCTTCCATGCAACATCAAATAAATAACCCGGCAACACGGCAGATGTAAAATGCGTTACTCATAAATATTAGACAGGGTAATGGCACGCAGCGTGCATGATCCAGCTGTAAAATATGTACAGTACGTAACACACTTAAAGGGGAAGCTGCAGAATACTGTGCAGTCATCTATAGAGACCTGATAGAGGAACCTTACTTATATAGAGAAGCAATGACCAAGTAACTAAGATAGCCAGCTTATAGGTGGTGGTAGACCAGTCAAGGTCCAGGTGTCCAGTTGATGACTTTACATTCCCAGTGGGACTATGGATCACGGCTGACACTATAGGACAAGGTATCAAGGGTGTAGTTAGGATAACAATGGCACACTAGTCTAGATAGTATATACTATTTAACATAAAGTCAGGACAGGAAAGGGTTAAGAATTCCAACTCATGAGGGCCGACATGTGACCATAAGTGGGGGCATTGATTTAGGAAGCCAAACCTAAACTAGTTCTGTCACTAGGCTTATTGCTATTTCCTGTTTGCTAGCACATCCATAGGGGGCCGTAGACATGAGGCAGTAGTCAGCTGGTATCGTCTATCTGACATTCAGTGGCCATCTCATAGATATCGCAGGATGGTCAGTAGGTACCAACGTTACCTGCCAACATTGTGCCATCAACAGTTAGACTACGCCACTGGATTGGGCTCATGGAAAAAGTTGCATCTTGCCTGTGGCGGCCAGTGATTGCTTATTCTCATTAACTGCATGGAAGCGGTGCAAGCCAAAATACCCCATGGGAAGTACCAGACACAAATCAGTCACTAACAGTGCCATAGCCCCCCATAAACAGTTCCAGAAACTGGGTCTTCACTAATAGTTCCAAAGTACCTTCATAAACAGGGTCAGCCATAGTGCCCTCATAAGTAGTGCCTCTAGTGACAGTGCCAAAGTGCCCTCATAATCAATGTCATAAAAAGTGTCATTATTTAGTGTGCCAAACAGAATACCCCATCCGAAGGCTCTTCACTAATAGTGCCAAAGTGTCCTCATAAACAGTGGCAGCCTCAGTGCCTTAACTAACAGTGGTAAAGTGTCCTCATAAACAGTGCCAGCCTTAGTGCCTTCACTAAGAGTGCTAAAGTGCCCCATAAACAGTGCCAGCCTCAGTGCCTTCACTAAGAGTGCTAAAGTGCCCCATAAACAGTGCCAGCCTTAGTGCCTTCACTAAGAGTGCTAAAGTGCCCCATAAACAGTGCTAGCCTTAGTGCCTTCACTAAGAGTGCTAAAGTGCCCCATAAACAGTGCCAGCCTCAGTGCCTTCAATAACAGTGCTAAAGTGCCCCATAAACAGTGCCAGCTTCAGTGCCTTCAGTAACAGTGCTAAACTGCCCCATAAACAGTGCCAGCCGTAGTGCCTTCACTAAGAGTGCTAAAGTGCCCCATAAACAGTGCCAGCCTCAGTGCCTTCAGAAACAGTGCTAAACTGCCCCATAAACAGTGGCAGCCTTAGTGCCTTCACTAAGAGTGCTAAAGTCCCCCATAAACAGTGCCAGCCTTAGTGCCTTCACTATGATTGCTAAAGTGCCCCATAAACAGTGCCAGCCTCAGTGCCTTCACTAACAGTGGGAAAGTGTCCTCATAAACAGTGCCAGCCTCAGTGCCTTCACTGACAGTGCTAAAGTGCCCCATAAACAGTGCCAGCCTCAGTGCCTTTACTAACAGTGCTAAAGTACCCCATAAACAGTGCCAGCCTCAGTGCCTTCACTAACAGTGGTAAATTGTCCTCATAAACAGTGCCAGCCTCAGTGCCTTCACTAACAGTGCTAAAGTGCCCCATAACCAGTGCCAGCCTCAGTGTCTTCACTAACAGTGTCAGGGCACAATATTCTCTATCATATATCATTCCCATAGAGCTGTGATGTGAACGTCCTTTATAGGGCAGCTCAGAGGACCCCCAGAGGGAGTAGCGGCTGAGGTCCTTCAGCTACACATGTGTTTCAACTTCTCTCATAACATCTGTTTCCTCTGAGAGGAAGACGGTGCCCAGAGTTCCAGAAGAGCGGGAACTCATAATGATTTAATAAGGGCTCTCCATCACTGTCCACTTCCAACAATTCCTTTATATCAGAAGCTGATCACTGTGTATAATCACGATCAGCTCTGGTTTAGGAAGCAGCAGCAGGTGTTCAACTTACCTACAGCTCCCCCACAGGAGTGAATGAAGCATTACAGTGTGTCTATTGATTGAGATTTTTTTCTCTAATCATTTTTTTTTCAGATAGTATTTTTTTTTTATTCAATTTTCTGTACATTGAATTTATCTTCTGCTGTGTTAATAACATTTAGTGATTGGGTTAAAAAAATTGGCAATTTTTAATGCTTAATTCCTTTTAAGTCCGAGCCCTGCCCCGGCTTATTGCAAAATAACACTTCTCCATCACCATCCCTGCTTATTACAGAATACTTTCCATCCATTCCCCTGCTTATTACAGAATACTTTCCATCCATTCCCCTGCTTATTACAGAATAATACTTCTCCAGCCCCGCCCCAGCTTATTACAGAATAATACTTCTCCAGCCCACCACTGCTTTGTAACAGGATACTTATCCAGCCCCACCCCTGCTTATTACAGAATAATAATTCTCCAGCCCCACCCCTGCTTATTACAGAATAATAATTCTCCAGCCCCACCCCTGCTTATTACAGAATAATACTTCTCCAGCCCACCACTGCTTTGTGACAGGATACTTATCCAGCCCCACCCCTGCTTATTGCAGAATAATACTTCTTCAGCCCTGCCCCGGCTTATTACAGAATAATACTTCTCCAGCCCCACCCCTGCTTATTACAGAATAATACTTCTCCAGCCCTGCCCCTGCTTATTACAGAATAATACTTCTCCAGCCTCGCCCCTGCTTATTATAGAATAATACTTCTCCAGCCACACCCCTGCTTATTACAAAATAATACTTCTCCAGCCCTGCCCCTGCTTATTACAGAATAATACTTCTCCAGCCTCGCCCCTGCTTATTATAGAATAATACTTCTCCAGCCCCACCCCTGCTTATTACAGAATAATACTTCTCCAGCCCACCACTGCTTTGTGACATGATACTTATCCAGCCCCACCCCTGCTTATTGCAGAATAATACTTCTTCAGCCCTGCTCCTGCTTATTACAGAATAATACTTCTCCAACCCTGCCCCTGTTTATCAAATAATAATACTTCTCCAGCCCTGCCCCTGCTTATTACAGAATAATGCATCTCCACCCTTGTTCCTGCTTATTACAGAATACTTCACCATATAAGCCCCTGCATATTACAGAATACTTCTCCAGCCCCACCACTACTTATTACAGAATAATACTTTTTCAGTCTCATCCCTGCTTATTACAGAATAATTCTTCTCTACCCTTGCCCCTGTTTATCACAGAATACTTCTCCAGACCCACCCCTACTTATTACAGAATAATACTTCTCCAGTCCTGTCCTTGCTTATTAAAGAATAATATTTCTCTAGCCCCGCCCCTGCTTATTACAGAATACTATTTCTTCAGCCCAGCCCCTGGTTATTGTGAATTATACTACTCCAGCCCCACCTGTGCTTATTACAGAATAATACTTCTCCAGCCCCACCCCTGCTTATTACAGAATAATACTTCTCCAGCCCCACCCCTTCCTATTACAGAATAATACTTCTCCAGCCCTGCCCCTGCATATTACAGAATAATACTTCTCCAGACCCACCCCTGCTTATTACAGAATAGTACTTCTCCAGCCCTGCCCCTGCTTATTACAGAATAATACTTCTTCAGCCCCACCCCTGCTTATTGTAAATAATACTTCTCCAGCCCCACCCCTGCTTATGACAGAATACTTCTCCAGCCCCGCCCCTGCTTATTGTAAATAATACCTCTCCTGCCCCGCCCCTTGTTAGTGCAGAATAATACTGCTGCAGAATTAATGTAATATTTAGAGATCTGCCTCCCCTTGGGCCGCACTCAGTATCCTGCCAGATTAACATCGCACTGTGAGGATATTTTTGTACATTAGCGACATTAATAGAACATTCCATCATAATTCATTTTCCCAGATTGATCTCACAAGTTCTCTCTCCTTTGGGGACCTTAAAACCCTGATGCATGTGACAGACGCAGCTTGTGTTTTCTCCATGAGGCAGCTGCAGCTGGGCCGGGACTGAGAGTGTTAAACAAGGCATTGAGACTGAATGAATTAAAGGCATCCAGCTTCCTTCAGTGTAACATTAGCAGGCCAGCCATGTAGAGATAACGCTGGTATTACACAGCCGGCAGGAAGCGAGACTGATTGTCACACTGTGAGGCACAAGAATTTAGGATTTCAGCACAGGAAGAAACAAGTTAGTTAGGGAGGAAAGGAGGGGGGTGCAGTCGGCCGTGACCTATTTTCAGGGTACTGTACCCTTAAGAACTTGGTTAATTAATCACAAAGCTGAGTAACAACTCCTGACCTATATATGAGGTATATCACAGCCGAATCCTTACATTATACCAAGCAAGCCCACTCTGGTGAGGTATATGGGGCCTGTATATGGGCCAGTTTACAAAAGACCCCTAATTTAGGCCATATTAGAACATTGTACTTGTTCTTAAAGGGATTCTCCAGAATTAGAAAAACATGGCTGCTTTCTGACAACCAACACCATTACTGTAATGATAATAATAATAATAATAATAATAATAATAGGTGTGGTGCTGTTTGTCAGGAAGCAGCCATGTTTTTCTAATTCTAGAGAATCCCTTTAAAGGGGCTCTATCAGCAAAATTATGCATAATTTTGCTGATAGAGCCCCTTTAAACAGCACCACACCTGTCCATAGGTTGTGTCTGGTATTACAGATGCAGTACCACACACAACCGGTGGAAAGGCATGGTGCTGTTTATGAAAGAAAGCTATCATATTTATTTATATGGACCACCCCCTTAGGGCTTGTTCTCACAGGGCAAGAGGGGGCAGATTTTGGCACTGAATCCACGTCAGACTCCGCCCCCTCACAATAGAGGTCTATGTAGACCGCTAGATTCCTTTTTTCCATGAGCGGTATGCTCACAGAAAAAAGAAGCGAGCTGTCATTTCTTCAGGCGGATTCCACGGCTGAGTCAGCCCCGGCCTCCGCCCTGTGACAGCACCCTCTGGACTAGACCCATTCATTTGAGCCTACTCCGGAGGGGTAGCATATTTTGGGGACTGCATATTTTGGTCCTGATTCTGATGCAGGAAGCCGCTTCAGATTTGGACCAAAATGCGCCTGCCACGACTGTTGCGGCTTCCGACAGTTGCGGCAGGCGCATTTCGGTCCAATTCTGATGCGGCTTCCCGCATCAGAATCAGGACCAAAATACGCAGTCCCGTGCCCCGTGTGAACATGGCTCATAAAACCACACCCCATTTAGGGAGGGCCACACTCACTTTCTTGTGCCAAGGGCCCAAAATGTGCTGGCCACACCCCAAGTCACATGCAAAAATCACTGCTTCCTTGTATTTTCCTACTTTTTTCAGGAGCCTCTCAGTATCCCTTCAAGCCCAGCCTCATACACAGTCTAAAAATTGTGTTGTGGCTTCAGCCATTTCCAAAAAGGTCCTAGAAGCTGAGATATGGGTAGCTGTTTGCTGGCTTTCCTTGCATCTGTCCCTGTGACATGGAGGAGTAGGAGTAATAACCAAATATGTTCTCTCTCCTCGACTCTGGTGACCACTTTATCCTTCCATTTCACGAGCAGCTCGAGGACAACTATAGAGGACTCCACCAAAGAGCTCCGCATATCTCAGCTTCAGTTTCTAAAAATGTAAATTAACTTACGACGGCACTTGGATGACATGACCCCATTCATTGAGTGACGGACGCAAAAATCGGGCCTGTTCTCGTGATCCCATACATGGCCCGTGATAATACATGGTCAAGTATATGATGGCCGACCATAACATTGTGTACAAAGCAGCACAGAGCATTTCAGAAAAGGACTAATGGGACTACCTTATAGCAATGACTACAGATGTGGAGCTGATTTACCTCTCCCCGCTCAATACTCCATTTACGCCCTCTCCCTCCTACGTCCTCTCGATCTAAGTACTTAGTCATTGTCGTGAAGGAAGACGCGCTCTAAGTTTACGTTTGTTTTGGAGTAAACTGCTACTTTCCGATGGCAAGAAACACATTAAGGTAGAAAGCGAAGAAAGATGTATTATCCCGAGGAAAATATAACATTGTGATGTGTGTGGGGGCGTCTCCCTGAAATTTGTGAATGCAGATGGCGGAGTACATGTGCACCTGTAGCGATGATGGAGAGGGGGTTATTACTCTGTAACAGACTTTGCATCTCAATTTTCTGCTTCTTAGGTGTTCTAAGTTGGAAGAACCTTACGAGATTCAGCTTGTGAATATTCAAGGCCTCCAGTTTAGTTTGATACCAATTGGACCCTGAAGTATAAGAAGCCAAGGTCCCATGGAGGTGTAGAAATGAATAAACACTTATACAGACCTTCCCTCGCCTCTCCTAGGCTCCATCACGGTCTTCTTTGGTCATTGTCCGGCCTCTTCTGGCTTACTAGTTGACATAATAGATCTCAGGGATTGCTGAGGCCTGTGATTGGGCCTAAGAGGTCAAGTGGGGCAATTTGACATCATAACACTTTAAAAACAAGTGGCACACACCATTGAGGCATGTGAATGGGCCCCTGGTGCCATGATGTCATCTAGGAGGCAGGAAGATGACTAAGATGACCAAAATGGAACCCAGGAGAGCAGTGACGTAACTAGGAATGGCGACGCCAGAGTATAATAATAAGAGACCGAGGGGGAACACCAACATAAAAAACACTGTCACTTACCTATCCCAGGCTCCACTTGCAGTCCTCGATGGTGTCGGCCATCTTCAATGACGTCCAGGCGTCACATGACTCGGGACAGAGGCCCCGGTCATGTGACGTCAGGGACTTCACACAAGTGGGCCTGAAGCTTGCTCGGAGAGGTAAGTAACAGTGTTTTTTATGTTCCCTTACCTCTCCCGGGCCTCCGATCATTATACTCGGCCCGCGACCTTACTTACCAATCCCAGCCCCTGCCAGGATCGGTAAGTAAATAGGGCCCGTTACCGGCTGGAGTAACTACAGCCGGTAACGGCCTATTAAGCCCCTAATGTCCTGGGCCCTGTGGCAGCTGCTACCGCTGCTACCCCGATAATTACGCCACTGCAAGAGAGGTAAGGAAAGGTGAGTATAAGTGTTTATTACTGCTCCACACTTTCTCTCCTTATAACTCTCTAGGTTCTGAATAGATCTCTTAGTATAATAATAATTCCTCGGTGCCGAACCCCAAAAATTTCTGGTTCAGCTAAAGTCTAGATTTTTGGTAAATTCGTAATGAACCCAGCTCATCTCTGTGTCCTGCTGATAAACAATCCTTCACATCACCGATTGCTGCAACAGAGGGTTGTGATACATTGTAAGAAGCCCTGCACCATATTTCAGCTATTCATTTTCCCTACAGTGCCTCTACAGGAGAAATGAAGTATTGCACTGAAACTTTTTGTCCCCAACGCAATATCTGTACCAGGCCCCCTAAATATAATGTCATACTTAAAGTACTGGTTTCCTCATATGGAAATGAGACACCTTAAGGCCTTCTAAGGTTCTCAGTCTCGGGTGCAGCTGCATCACACTGTGCCTGTTGGGTCATCTGCCACGTCATATTGGCCCACTAGAGTACCAGAGGATTCTCCGGTGGTCCCAGGCTCTAACATAAGAATAGTCCAGCAGAAGCCATTCAAGTTTGAAGGGTATCATGGTCAATGTCCTAGAGTTAGTTGGAGGGCGGACCCCAGAATCGCCAGTGTAATGCAGAGAGTGGTTGGGTCCTCCAGAGCAAGAGATGCCCTTTGAAGGACCAGAATAAAGGATAACCCTCTCATAATCCCAGTGGGTTGTCTAAACCAGTCAGCACCTTTAACCCTTTCCAGTGACTTAGTCGGGGCATCCAATATCTCACTCAATTTACCGATCATGCCCACTTTGCTGGTCCAAATTACATTTGAATATAATCTTTGCTGAGATTTGGACTCCATTTTGGGACCGTGAAAGTGGAGTTTTATTGGTCAGAAAATTTGTAATTCAGACAGAGCAGATCCACTCATCTGTACAAAGCAAATAAAGAAAATGGCTGACAAAGGACTCAACCGAGTCTAGACAAGATTTACAGCAAAAAGGCCAAAAATATTTTGGTTTGGAAATGTTGAGAAGGAAGTGAAGGTCAGATGTGAGAGTAGCCGAACAGATTTTACTTCCTCTATAAAAAACAACTGTCATCCCATACACACTACTGTATCCACAACTGAAAAGCCTTTCCACAGATGGAAGTAGTGCAGCCTCTGTATTAACTCCTTCCTTGCCTCACAAATCAATTTGTGGATATTGAAAAATGAATCCCTTAAATTACTAATCCCCAGTCAGAAGCCAAGTCAATCCCCTAGCTGAAGTCTATACAGATTAGGGCACTGCTTTTGGGGGCCACAAACACCCCAGTGTACAAGAATGCTCACTAGGATATATACACACAGTATATATATATATATATATATATATATATATATATATATATCTGCAGTTTTATAGGTTTTGGGGTAAAACACAAGAGATAACAGCCCAACAAGGTAAGAAGGGCTGCTTGTCTACATGGGAATTTGGGACAGCCATGGGTACCAACACTTGTTCTTAGGGGAAAAAGAGACACTTTTTGTGTCTTGCTGCTTCTTAGTAAATGTCTATGAGTAAATTATGGTTACCTCTAATGTACAGCCATTTTAACATATTGTTGGGTCCTGCTCTAAAGGTCGAACTAATGCCTGTTTAATTCCATCTATATAGTTCAATGTCACCTTAGTGGCCTCCACATAATATATTGCTCCTTTTGTAGATCCACACAGTATAGTGCTCCTTTAGTACCTATAATGCCCACTTTATGAACCCAATGCATTATAATGCTCCCTTTGTGGCCTTCACACAGTATAATGCCCACTTTATGGCCTTAGTGCATTATAGTGCCCCCTTTGTGATGTCCACACAATATAATGCCTCCTTTCTGGCTTCCACACAATATAATGCCTCCTTTCTGGCTTCCACACAATATAATGCCTCCTTTCTGGCTTCCACACAGTATAATTCTCCCATTGTGACTTTCGCACAGTATAATGCCCCATTAGTGTCCTTCACATAGTATAATTTTCCTTTTGTGGCCTCCACACAGAAGAATACTTCCGTTGTGGCCTTCACACAGTATAATGCCAACTTTATGGCCTTAGTGCATTATAATGCCTCCTTTGTGATGTCCACACAATATAATGCCTCCTTTGTGGCTTCCACACAGTCTAATTCTCCCATTGTGACTTTCGCACAGTATAATGCCCCATTAGTGTCCGCCACACAGCATAATGCTCCCTTAGTGGCCTTCACATAGTATAATTTTCCCTTTGTGGCCTCCACACAGAAGAATACTCCCTTTGTGGCCTTCACACAGTATAATGCCCACATTATGGCCTTAGTGCATTATAGTGCCTCCTTTGTGATGTCCACACAATATAATGCCTCCGTCGTGATGTCCACACAGTATAATTCTCCCATTGTGACTTTTGCACAGTATAATGCCCCATTAGTGGCCTCCACACAGTATAATGCTCCATTAGTGGCCTCCACACAGCATAATGCTCCCTTAGTGGCCTTCACATAGTAAAATTTTCCCTTTGTGGCCTCCACACAGAAGAATACTCCCTTTGCGGCCTTCACACAGTATAATGCTTCCTTAGTGGCCTCCAGACAGTATAGTGTTCCGTGGGCCACAGAGTATAATTTCCCCTTAATGTTCCTCACATAGTATGATGTCACTTTCTTAAAGGGATACAGTTGAAATCAAGGCATGCAAACCTGTACACTGGGAAAAATATGCTGGATCAAGGACTACTGATAATTGTCCCCTCATCGCCATAGGGTCTGGTGCTACTGCACAATTTTCTCTATAGTTACCACAACCCTAAATACATGGTACATCCAATAAAAACCATATTTATCATAGAATTTTTTTAAAGCTAACAATACATTGCCTCATAATGAACAACATGATATTGGAGAGCCTATAGAGGACAGAGCTGACATTCTGAATACTCTGAATAGTGAATACTGCTTTGGATGTGATTAGAGTATAAACCATGCTGCAACCTAAGATAAAAACAAAAAACGGAAATTTGACCTGGACCAGCGTGCAGCTAATAAACGTAATTATTACATCTCCAGATCTATGTAGTAAGAAGACTAATGGCTACGGGTTTATAAAAATAGAAGTTAAAGGAAAATTTCAAAGAAGAGCCCATCAAACAACCTAATAAATAATCCTTATATGTGCTGTGATTATCAAGCAGATCCTGAATAGGCAAGGGAGGCTGCTGTAACTAAGTGCCACCGCCACTGACACCGAAACCTCACACTCAGCTGCATATACAGTCCTATGAAAAAGTTTGGGCACCCCTATTAATCTTAATCATTTTTAGTTCTAAATATTTTGGTGTTTGCAACAGCCATTTCAGTTTGATATATCTAATAACTGATGGACACAGTAATATTTCAGGATTGAAATGAGGTTTATTGTACTAACAGAAAATGCGCAATATGCATTAAACCAAAATTTGACCGGTGCAAAAGTATGGGCACCCTTATCATTTTATTGATTTGAATACTCCTAACTACTTTTTACTGACTTACTGAAGCACAAAATTGGTTTTGTAACCTCAGTGAGCTTTGAACTTCATAGCCAGGTGTATCCAATCATGAGAAAAGGTATTTAAGGTGGCCAATTGCAAGTTGTTCTACTATTTGAATCTCCTCTGAAGAGTGGCATCATGGGCTACTCAAAACAACTCTCAAATGATCTGAAAACAAAGATTGTTCAACATAGTTGTTCAGGGGAAGGATACAAAAAGTTGTCTCAGAGATTTAACCTGTCAGTTTCCACTGTGAGGAACATAGTAAGGAAATGGAAGACCACAGGGACAGTTCTTGTTAAGCCCAGAAGTGGCAGGCCAAGAAAAATATCAGAAAGGCAGAGAAGAAGAATGGTGAGAACAGTCAAGGACAATCCACAGACCACCTCCAAAGAGCTGCAGCATCATCTTGCTGCAGATGGTGTCACTGTGCATCGGTCAACTATACAGCGCACTTTGCACAAATAGAAGCTGTATGGGAGAGTGATGAGAAAGAAGCCGTTTCTGCACGTACGCCACAAATAGAGTTGCCTGAGGTATGAAAAAGCACATTTGGACAAGGCAGCTTCATTTTGGAAACAAAAATTGAGTTGTTTGGTTATAAAAAAAGGCGTTATGCATGGCGTCCAAAAAGAAACAGCATTCCAAGAAAAACACATGCTACCCACTGTAAAATTTGGTGGAGGTTCCATCATGCTTTGGGGCTGTGTGGCCAATGCCGGCATCGGGAATCTTGTTAAAGTTGAGGGTCGCATGGATTCCACTCAGTATCAGCAGATTCTTGAGAATAATGTTCAAGAATCAGTGACGAAGTTGAAGTTACGCCGGGGATGGATATTTCAGCAAGACAATGATCCAAAACACTGCTCCAAATCCTCAGGCATTCATGCAGAGGAACAATTACAATGTTCTGGAATGGCCATCCCAGTCCCCAGACCTGAATATCATTGAACATCTGTGGGATGATTTGAAGCGGGCTGTCCATGCTCGGCGACCATCTAACTTAACTGAACTTGAATTGTTTGTCCAAAATACCTTTATCCAGGATCCAGGAACTGATTAAAAGCTACAGGAAGCGACTAGAGGCTGTTATCTTTGCAAAAGGAGGATCTACTAAATATTAATGTCACTTTTCTGTTGAGGTGCCCATACTTTTGCACCGGTCAAATTTTGGTTTAATGCATATTGCGCATTTTCTGTTAGTACAATAAACCTCATTTCAATCCTGAAATATTACTGTGTCCATCAGTTATTAGATATATCGAACTGAAATGGCTGTTGCAAATACCAAAATATTTAGAACTAAAAATGATTAAGATTAATAGGGGTGCCCAAACTTTTTCATAGGACTGTATACTGATAGCATTAACCATGAAGCAGAAGGGTCTGTAGTGAATATTATGTATATTTCTATATATGGCAGTATTACAGTAATTATATTCTTGTACATGGGGCAGTATTATAATAGTTATATTCTTGTACATAGGAGCAGTATTATAGTAGTTATATTCTTGTACATAGGAGGTAGTATTATAGTAGTTATATTCTTGTGCATAGGAGTAGTATTATAGTAGTTATATTCTTGTACATAGGAGCAGTATTATAGCAGTTATATTCTTGTATATAGGAGGTAGTATTATAGTAGTTATATTCTTGTACATAGGAGGTAGTATTATAGTAGTTATATTCTTGTACATAGGAGCAGTATTATAGTAGTTATATTCTTGTGCATAGGAGTAGTATTATAGTAGTTATATTCTTGTACATAGGAGCAGTATTATAGCAGTTATATTCTTGTATATAGGAGGTAGTATTATAGTAGTTATATTCTTGTACATAGGAGGTAGTATTATAGTAGTTATATTCTTGTACATAGGAGCAGTATTATAGTAGTTATATTCTTGTACATAGGAGCAGTATTATAGCAGTTATATTCTTGTACATAGGAGTAGTATTATAGTAGTTATATTCTTGTACATAGGAGTAGTATTATAGTAGTTATATTCTTGTATATAGGAGCAGTATTATAGTAGTTATATTCTTGTACATAGGAGCAGTATTATAGTAGTTATATTCTTGTACATAGGAGTAGTATTATAGTAGTTATATTCTTGTACATAGGAGGCAGTATTATAGTAGTTATATTCTTGTACATAGGAGTAGTATTATAGTAGTTATATTCTTGTATATAGGAGCAGTATTATAGTAGTTATATTCTTGTACATAGGAGTAGTATTATAGTAGTTATATTCTTGTATATAGGAGCAGTATTATAGTAGTTATATTCTTGTACATAGGAGCAGTATTATAGTAGTTATATTCTTGTACATAGGAGCAGTATTATAGTAGTTATACTCTTGTACATAGGAGTAGTATTATAGTTGTTATATTCTTGTACATAGGAGTAGTATTATAGTAGTTATATTCTTGTACATAGGAGGTAGTATTATAGTAGTTATATTCTTGTACATAGGAGCAGTATTATAGTAGTTATATTCCTGTACATAGGAGGTAGTATTATAGTAGTTATATTCTTGTACATAGGAGTAGTATTATAGTAGTTATACTCTTGTACATAGGAGTAGTATTATAGTAGTTATATTCTTGTACATAGGAGCAGTATTATAGTAGTTATACTCTTGTACATAGGAGTAGTATTATAGTAGTTATATTCTTGTACATAGGAGTAGTATTATAGTAGTTATATTCTTGTACATAGGAGGTAGTATTATAGTAGTTATATTCTTGTACATAGGAGTAGTATTATAGTAGTTATATTCTTGTACATAGGAGTAGTATTATGGTAGTTATATTCTTATGTATAGAGGATAGGTGTATCCGCTCGACCAGGAAAGGTTTAAAGCTACAGTACGTGGTGAGCTATAAGCTTATGGTTTCATTTTTATGTAGTTATATTCTTGTACATAGGAGTTAGTATTATGGTAGTTATATTCTTGTACATGGTGGGATATATTTACCGGTATATTATTTTATATTATGTTACTTAGTAATGATTAAAGAGACATGTTGACATGTTTTTGCTTACTGTAATGTGGCGTAGAAGTAGTTAATATGATGGGATGATATTTGGCAGTCACAGGCCACAGTCGGTTTGGCTCGTTGGATTTAATGGGGTCAGAGATTTTGCAGGCTGGTCAGGCCTCTGTAATCTTTATGCAGTGATCTGTGTGGAATAGAGACGTCTCAGGATGCAGTGACAGCGGTGGCATGGCTCCATCTCTGTACCACTTTAGGATGGGGCTTTGCATTGAGAAGCTTAGAGGCTCAGCCCTTCAGTGCTATGCCTTGTGTCAGCCCATCTGTTGGAAGGAGTCAGCTGACTCATGTTCTGCAGATTTCTGTTTTGACCTGAATACTATGGGACTCTGTGGGACTAAAGAGGAGGAGGGGGGAATGCTTTCAGATCACTGTAAAATCTCCATCATCAGATAGGAAATGACTCGCCGAAAATCCGACTCCGAGTCACTGAATGAGGATGCATCCCATTCACGAGGAAGTATATAGAGGAGGTGGGGTCTCTAAACATGATGGAGGGAGCGAGATGAAACCTAGGCGGGAGCTACATAAACATGGATAGAAATTTTTTTATGGTACCATATAATCTTGATAATAACTAGTAGGGTTATGGAGATCATAAAATTTATGAATTCTGCAGTTCAAGGGAAATCTGAACCTAGAGAATTGCTGTTCGAGTTATTCTCAAACATATTCTGAGATGTGAGCTCAAGATCTTAGTGTCTAAGGGTCCTGTTTCTCCTTATGGAGACTGCCATGTTGCTCACTGGGAAAATGGATATGCAAATTAGCTTTCATGCTGCATGACCGATTGTCTCACTGGCGCCCCTGCATGTGTAGTGTTGGGATCATATTTTACTAGTAAAACATATGCAGTCCATGCACCCCCCGCGTCATAGCTTGTTCACGCCCTCCTCTCTTCTTTGACTTACTCCTCCTTGCGATTCACTGTTTTCAGTCCGGCGGTTTCGATCGCAATCTCGCACATGCGCAGTAGCGATCAAGAGGGAGCACTACTGCACATGCTCCAGCGCCATTTTCCTGTAGAGAACATCGCAACCGTACTGCGCATGCGCAGCATGCTCGCGTAGTTTTCAGGTGAAGTGAGCGGTTCTCTACACAAAAATCGGATGGGAGTGTGCGCTGTAGCGCTGTGACAACCTATAGAATTACTTTTCGTTTTATGAGATCCCCTTTTGAGTACAATATTTTAGATAAAGTTATTTTGCCCACCCAAATATAATGCTATCCAATATTAGAATCTCAGGCTTTATCGCAGACCCCCCCAAGAATGGGCACTTTTTTTTTCTTTATTGTAGCCGCCTCTGACAACAGAATCTTTCAATGTTATATTTTATCGGAGCCTTTTTTGTCCTTTGACGGGCGTCCAATCCTTACATAGCCAGTAGTTCAAGGTCCAGGGGAACATGGAGATAAAAGCACTATTGTTCGCTGGGACCCATGTGCACCCCCTCTCCATTACTCCTTTTGTTTGCTCCCCACAGTATTTTTGCATAAAGCCATCAGCCCGTCCGGACATTCCATTCCATTTAAAGGGGGGGAGGGGGGGACTTGGGAAAGAAGTCTATGGGAGCAAAGCTGGTTCACAGCCTGAAAATGAGAATGATGTGCGGAGCAGGTTAAAAGGACAAGAAGAAAGTAGAAGCAGACGGATGTTTGGAAGGAATTGACGGGGGGAAAAAAACGAGTCTTCGAGAGTTGAATAATAGAATACCAATGACGCCTGGGATTCCCCTGAACATGTAAGACAACTTCATCAGGGGGTGGTTAGGACGTGAAATAACATGGAATAAGGAGGAAGGAAACGATGACGGACACTTGGAGCATCTCGAGAAGCTTTCCCTATGGCCCTGTATACACATACACTTTAAACACATTTTTTGTAGGCTGTTTATTTTTTTAAAAAAGTCTAAAAAATCCTTCATTATTTCCAAAAAAATTCTCATTAATTTAATTGACCCCCTTATTCAGGATCTGTAGTCGGCTCCTACCGTCATCAGCTCTGGTGATGCAATGTTTCCGGTCAGGGACTGAGAAATATTACTCGCCCCTAGGGTTGAGCCGATCTTGAAATTTCAGAATCGATTTTAAAATCCAATCATTTTCCATCCGATCCCGATCAAGAAATTTGCTCGATCGCCGATCAGGATCTGATCTTTCCCGATCCCGATCGCTCAATCCTAGTAATGAAATATTTTTGAATAGGGTTGAGGCGATTTTGAGATTTCAGGATCGATTTTAAAATCCGATTTTCGAGCATTTTCCAGCCGATCCCGATCGAGAAATTTGCTCGATCACCGATCAGGATCCGATCTTTCCCGATCCCGATCGCTCAATCCTAGTAATGAAATATTTTTGAATAGGGTTGAGCCGATTTTGAGATTTCAGGATCGATTTTAAAATCCGATTTTTGATCATTTTCCAGCCGATCCCGATCGTGAAATTTGCTTGATCGCTATTCGGGATCCGATCTTTCCCAATCCCGAGCGCTCAACACTACTCACCCCAAAAATTTCCTGCACGATAATAGGGCAAATTTCCATTCAGAAGTCTAAAAAATCTGGTTGAAAAGACTTGGGGCTGTAAAAGTTTTCATATATCCAGAGAGTTGAACAGGCGGAACGGAATTTTTTATTAAAATATTAAAAATTCATAATTTTTCAATGTAATTTCTTTAATAAAAATTTAATTTGAAATTATATTGTTACAGTTTTTTATTTTAATTTGAAATTAAATTAATATTATAATATTTTTTTAAAAGGTAATGCTCTCTCAGGACTCTGGGTGTCGGGCTCTACTCTATGTAGATTAAGATTTCACTCGGAGTCCCGCAGCTCTATGCGCCAAGGCTCCTTAATACAGTGAAAAGAGTAGCAGGAAATTAAAATGGCAGCGGTCGGGGATGTGAGGGCAGGTAAAGGTGGGATAGCTGAGCCAGCGGCGGTGGATTATACAACACTTCAGTGTTGTCACTTTCGATATGATATTTTCTTTCCTCTATAAATACCTGTGTGAATTATTCATGGGGCTGCTCACAGGGAAGTAGAAGGGTTTTTTTAAAAAAAAAATTGGAGATGTGATTTTGTTTTTGTAAAGAAGCAGATCCTTGAAGTGTTGCTAGAACCACATTACAGTATCACAGTATGAAAACTGCAAGCAGGCATGATTTCCTGGTTCATGAATAAAATGCCTACACTTCAGTCAAGACTGACACGGTAGAAAAGATAGAGGTAGGACACTGCATGTTTGTCAACAGTCTTTGTCAACCAGCTAGGGCTTATAAAATATAAGTATAAGGGGCGGCTATCCCAGGCATTTTGGGAAGGGCTTTAAAGAGGACCTTTCACCATCTCTAACTCTTCCCATCCTAAAATCGGCACCATTCCACTGATTCTGGCACAGTTGGAATTTTTTCTCTAGGCCCCACCATTCCTGAGCAACAGTGCAGTTAATTCTAGCATCCAATATGCTAATTAGGCTCTCTGCTGTCATGTGGGCGGTACCAGACTTGCTACTTCAGCTAAGCAACACCCACATAACAGTGGACAGCCTTTTGCTTGTTGAAAGTAACAGCACTGATTGCTCAGGAACGGTGGGGGCTAGAGAAAAAGTTTTAAAGGTACTGGAACCAGTGGAGTGGCGCCTATTGAAGGATGGAAATAATTGGAGTTGGAGGAAATGGGGGGAAGGTCTTCCTTAGAACCCAGCTCGAGATACCACAACATGACTGGTATGGTTGTCCCCTTGATATACAATTTTATAAGCCATAGCTGGGTCACTAGATTGTTGACAAATATGCAGCGTCCTACTTCTATCCCTCCTACTCTGTCTGTGTCAGTCTTTACTGTGGTGTAGGAATTTTATTCATGAACCGGAAGATCAAATCTGCTTGAAGTTTTTATACTAAACCAGGGTGTGGTGCTGTAATGTGATTCCAGCAACATTTCAATGATCTACTTCGTCGAGGTGGTAAAAGGTCCTCTTGAATGTTCACCTCTTTTTCCTACATTGCACAACATAAATAACCCAAAAAGTTGAAATACAAATATGGCAATACTTTAGGCAAGAAGGAAACTCGGGGACATTTTCCAGGACACATTGTGTAAAAATAAAGTAAAACAAGTGGGATTGTATAACATAGCTTGGTGTCTCATTGAAAAGGACACTTGGGCGGAGCATCGTGAGATGAGTGCTGCCACCGCTCTCGGCCAATCAGCAGTGCTCCAACAGCAATTGGCTGAAAGACATGCGTCCTATACTAAGCTAAGCGTGGCAAACTTTTGACATGCCCCCGACCCCCCCGACTGAAGACCCTGATCGACACTTCCCCCCCGCATTCCTGCACGCTCTATTATGCCCCATAGTGGCCACTGCACACAGTATTATGTCCCATAGTGGCCCCTGCACACGGTATTATGTCCCATAGTGGCCCCTGCACACGGTATTATGTCCCATAGTGGCCCCTGCACTCAGTATTATGCCCCATAGTGGCCCCAGTACACAGTATTATCCCCCATAGTGCCCCAGTACACAGTATTATCCCCCATAGTGGCCCCTGCACACAGTATTATGTCCCATAGTGGCCCCTGCACACAGTATTATCCCCCATAGTGGCCCCTGCACACAGTATTATGCCCCATAGTGGCCCCTGCAAACAGTATTATCCCCCATAGTGGCCCCTGCACACAGTATTATGCCCCATAGAGGCCCCTGCACACAGTATTATTCCCCATAGTGGCCCCTGCACACAGTATTGTTCCCCATAGTGGCCCCTGCACACAGTATTATACCCCATAGTGGCCCCTGCACACAGTATTATTCCCCATAGTGGCCCCTGCACACAGTATTATTCCCCATAGTGGCCCCTGCACACAGTATTATGTCCCATAGCGGCCCCTGCACACAGTATTATTCCCCATAGTGGCCCCTGCACACAGTATTATGACCCATAGTGGCCCTACACACAGTATTATGTCCCATAGTGGCCCCTGCACACAGTATTATTCCCCATAGTGGCCCCTGCACACAGTATTATACCCCATAGTGGCCCCTGCACACAGTATTATTCCCCATAGTGGCCCTACACACAGTATTATGTCCCATAGTGGCCCCTGCACACAGTATTATTCCCCATAGTGGTCCCTGCACACAGTATTATTCCCCATAGTGGCCCCTGCACACAGTATTATGTCCCATAGTGGTCCCTGCACACAGTATTATTCCCCATAGTGGCCCTACACACAGTATTATGTCCCATAGTGGCCCCTGCACACAGTATTATTCCCCATAGTGGTCCCTACACACAGTATTATACCCACTGTGGACACCCAAGAACAATTATTATACTCTGAGTTCTTTTCAGACCCCAGAGTATAATAATTGGAGACCGAAAGGGGATATAAACATAAAAAACAATGTTACTACTTACCTATCTCCTGCTCCGCTGCAGTCATCTTTAATGACGTCTGGGACATCACATGACCTGGGACGTCACAAGACCGGGACCTGTGTCCGAGGTCATGTGACGTCAGGGAGCGTCCAGAAGTAGACCCAAACCTGCCCGGAGCGTGGAAAGGTAAGTAACGTGTTTTTTTAATGTTCTCTTACCTTTCCTAGACCTCCGATCATTATACTCGGGGGTCTGAAAAGACCCCTGAGTATAATAATGATATTTGTGGGGCCCACGGCGTCACTTACCAATCCCAGCCCCTGCCAGGATCAGTAAGTGAATAGGGCCCGTTACCGGCTGGAGTAACTCCAGCCAGTAATGGGAAAAAAAACGCAGTGGTAGCGGCCGCTACCCCTGTAGTTACGCCACTGGCCAGGCCTAATATGTATTTCCTATGAACAAGACCAACTAGAAAGATCCACGTACAAGGATCTCAAAGCTGGAGAACTATAAGGCCTGTATATCATTTTATGTAATATACTATATATTATATAGAACTAGGGTTGAGCGATCGGGTTCGGGAAAGATCGGATCCCGATCGGCGATCGAGCAAATTTCACGATCACGATCGGCTGGAAAATGATCGGAAATCGGATTTTGAAATCGCTCCTGAAATCTCAAGATCGGCTCATCCCTATATAAAACCCTGGTCTGTATATATTGCACAGTGTGTACATGGTGTATGCCATCGGACTGTGTATATTGTTTAGCGAAGGCGAAAAGGTTGTAAATCAAAAAAAAAAGGAGGGGCGGCGTTCACACAGACTCGTCAGTTGCCATGGCGATTTCATTGCACATAGATGGAAGAAAACATACTCTTCCCTCAAGGCCTCCCTCCCATACTGTCTGTGTGCACGAAGCCAATTTTCACATTTCTTTCAGGCGTAGGAAATGTAACGCAGTTTGTTAAACACTGTAGAAGGGCTCGTGGGGAGTGGGGGGAAGGGGTTAATGGAGAGAGAGGCAGGGGCGGGAGATGGACGGGAGGGCGACGACGTGATAGAAAACTGAAGAGGAAGGGGTTAAAGAGAAAACAGAAATGGGGTGTCATCGTAAATTAAAGGGTAACTCCACTCAACCCCGTACCTGTAGTAAATCCCAATATCTCACTGACTTCATCGCATTACTGTAGGAGTCATGGAAGCTGAGATATGGGGAGCTGTATGAAGGATGTTTACGTTGCATGGCTGCTTTAGCTGGTCACATGGTATGGGCGGAGTAAGGCGGCCACAGGTAAACTGTAACAGTTCTGCAGGATCGGGGGCTTAAAGGGACAGTACCGAATTTTGAATTGGGCATGATTCCGACTGCTCGATCCCCAGAATGGGGTGCGGTTTCCCCTGCCCTTATGGTGGTGCATGCTGTTTTTTGTTCCCTACTCATTCATCCGTTATTTATGGGACAGCAGGAGATAGCCAAGTGCAGCGGGTCCCACAGAGAACGAAAAAGGTGACAGGGGGCGCAAAGGGGGAAACAGATCAATCTTGGGATCAGTGGGGCCTCGATCATCAAGTTAACCCCTATTCTTTCCATAGGGAATAACTACAAACGTGGTACAACCCAGGGGCCCAGGAGCCTGAGGTATCCCAAAGGGCTCCTTACAACATAGACATCAGTGTTATAACCACACATGGTGAGTGGGGTCCCATCATAGATTTTACATACACGTTACATGCCTCTGGTACATACATGTTCTTACCATGCACAATCAAAAAGCAACACATATCGCAGCTTCCCAGACCTGTTAGTGGGGTCAGTCACAAATCTTAGGCAGGTCTGCTACTTGGACTAAGTCGGCTCCCCTTCACTTATAGACAAGGACATTGGTGACTACTACAACACAGGAGAGCTGGGATCTGATTGGCTGCTGTGCACAACTCCACCCTTTTTGCCTGGCACCGACCTTCAGAACTATCCCTGCTTGGTATTCAGCCCATAGGACGCTCCGCTCCAGTCTGACTCACCGTTACTCTGCAGATTTGGTATAAGGAGAATTCGCCTTAAATGTCACTAGGGAAATGTTGTGTTATCTGAGCCAGCAAGAAAAGCATTTCCTGTGAGCTCGGAACATGAAATCCTCAGAGACATTGTGATGTGTAATCCATCCCAGAAGACCCAGAGGTTAGAGGCGACAGATATACATACCCAGCTGTATATATACAAATATATACAGGAGATACCCAGGTTATACCAGCTGTACATATATAATTATATACAGTATATACCCAGGTTATACCGGCTGTACATATATAATTATATACAGGAGATACCCAGGTTATACCAGCTGTACATATATAATTATATACAGGAGATACCCAGGTTATACCAGTTGTACATATATAATTATATACAGTATATACCCAGGTTATACCGGCTGTACATATATAATTATATACAGTATATACCCAGGTTATACCAGCTGTACATATATAATTATATACAGTATATACCCAGGTTATACCGGCTGTACATATATAATTATATACAGGAGATACCCAGGTTATACCAGCTGTACATATATAATTATATACAGTATATACCCAGGTTATACCGGCTGTACATATACAGTATAATTATATAGAGAGATCAGTTAGTGTCCTATGTTCTCTAAAATCTACTTGGGGAAAAACAATATATCCAAATACCCTCTCCTCCTGTTGAGCTGGGTCAGTACAGATGACCACGGAGCTGCCTGTCTGTCTGTCGCCCTGTTCTGCCAGCATATTGGAGACTGATGTTCTGGGAACAACATGGTAACAGGATGTCTGTCTGCCTTTAAATGGCACAGGTAGACTTAGTCACAATGTCCATTAATACCAATGCTCTGGCTTCTTAAAGGGATGGTATCCCTCACTTTATAGAAACATGTATGTTCTAGAGCTCTGCTTATAGACTAAAAGAAGATATATGCCACGTCTCAGTGATGTTTCCCTCTGAAGATATTGTGCTTGAAAGAACAGGATTTTGATTCACTTAGAGTTGGAGGCTTTCTGCTTGTAGTGGTGAAAAGTGGTACTGCATGTAAGAGGTAAAAATATGTGGAAAACCACAATATATACAGCAGAGTAGTACAAGTATATTTTCTGTTTTTGTGTAGATAGATAGATAGATAGATAGATAGATAGATAGATAGATAGATAGATAGATGATAGATAGGAGATAGATAGATAGATAGATAGATAGATAGATAGATAGGAGATAGATGATAGATAGATAGAGAGAGAGAGAGAGAGAGGGAGGGATGGATGGATAGATGATAGATAGATAGATAGATAGATAGATAGATAGATAGATAGGAGATAGATAGATAGATAGATAGATAGATAGATAGGAGATAGATAGATAGATAGATAGATAGATAGTAGATAGATAGATAGATAGATAGATAGATAGGAGATAGATAGATGATAGATAGGAGATAGATAGATAGATAGATAGATAGATAGATAGATAGATAGATAGATAGATAGATAGGAGATAGATAGGACATAGATAGATAGATAGATAGATAGATAGATAGGAGATAGATGATAGATAGATAGATAGATAGATAGATAGATAGATAGATAGATAGGAGATAGATAGATAGATAGATAGATAGGAGATAGATGATAGATAGATAGATAGATAGATAGATAGATAGGAGATAGATAGATAGATAGATAGATAGATAGATAGATAGGAGATAGATAGATAGATAGATAGATAGATAGGAGATAGATAGATAGATAGATAGATAGATAGATAGATAGATAGGAGATAGATAGATAGATAGATAGATAGGAGATAGATAGATAGATAGATAGATAGATAGATAGATAGGAGATAGATAGATAGATAGATAGATAGACAGATAGAAGATAGATAGATAGATAGATAGATAGATAGATAGGAGATAGATAGGACATAGATAGATAGATAGATAGATAGATAGATAGATAGATAGATAGATAAATAGGAGATAGATGATAGATAGATAGATAGATAGATAGATAATAGATAGATAGATAGATAGATAGATAGATAGATAGGAGATAGATAGATAGGAGATAGATAGATAGATAGATAGATAGATAGATAGAAGATAGATAGATGATAGATAGATAGATAGATAGATAGATAGATAGATAGATAGGAGATAGATAGATAGGAGATAGATAGATAGATAGATAGATAGATAGATAGATAGATGATAGATAGATAGATAGATAGATAGATAGATAGATAGATAGATAGATAGATGATAGATAGATAGATAGATAGATAGATAGATAGGAGATAGATAGATAGATAGATGATAGATAGATAGATAGATAGATAGATAGATAGATAGATAGATAGATAGGAGATAGATAGATAGATAGATAGATAGATAGATAGATAGGAGATAGATAGATAGATAGATAGATAGATAGATAGATAGGAGATAGATAGATAGATAGATAGATAGATAGATAGATAGATGATAGATAGATAGATAGATAGATAGATAGATAGATAGATAGATAGGAGATAGATAGATAGATAGATAGATAGATAGATAGGAGATAGATAGATAGATAGATAGATAGATAGATAGATAGATAGGAGATAGATAGATAGATAGATAGATAGATAGATAGGAGATAGATAGATAGGAGATAGATAGATAGATAGATAGATAGATAGATAGGAGATAGATAGATAGGAGATAGATAGATAGATAGATAGATAGATAGATAGATAGGAGATAGATAGATAGATAGATAGATGATAGATAGATAGATAGATAGATAGATAGATAGATAGATAGATAGGAGATAGATAGATAGATAGATGATAGATAGATAGATAGATAGATAGATAGATAGATGATAGATAGATAGATAGATGATAGATAGATAGATAGATAGATAGATAGATAGATAGATAGATAGATAGGAGATAGATAGATAGATAGATAGATAGATAGATAGATAGATAGATAGGAGATAGATAGATAGATAGATAGATAGATGATAGATAGATAGATAGATAGATAGATAGGAGATAGATAGATAGATAGATAGATAGATAGATAGATAGGAGATAGATAGATAGATAGATAGATAGATAGGAGATAGATAGATAGATAGATAGATAGATAGATAGATAGATAGGAGATAGATAGATAGATAGATAGATAGATAGATAGATGATAGATAGATAGATAGATAGATAGATGATAGATAGATAGATAGATAGATAGATAGATAGATAGATGATAGATAGATAGGAGATAGATAGATAGATAGATAGATAGTTCTGCACTACTTTGTAGCTTATAGACTATATACTACCACCATCAGGCGTATACTGTATTTAATGGGCATGTCCCGATCCTTGTGTATCCAGGCCGGAGCCCTAATGCGCTCTAATGGCTATGCCCCTCGCTTCCCTGCGGCCCCCAACAAATACAAGGTGTGACGTGCAGAGGAAATGACCGATCCTGCGCTCACCTGGTGATTTGTGCTGGTATTTTTCTGTGTAATTTCGAGCAGTGCTAAGAGCTTTAGGCTCGGCCATGTTTACCAGGCGATTAGGGCCTAATGGATTCACAGTGGGAGCAAGTTGTAGTTTCACACTTAAAGGAGAACTCCACGTGGAATCCCGTGATTCTATACAGCCTGTGCAGACACTGAACAAGCAGGGTGCCCACTCCCGTACCCACCTGCTGACTCAGTCATGTGACAATGTAGCCTTCATCCAATAGAATGAATTATGTTTCCCAAGATTCTTCTTCCCTCTCGCAGACATTATGTGAAGTTAAAAAATCTGCAAACATACAATTTTTAAAAGATCAGAAAAGTTACCTGCATCCCCTGCTGATTCCGAGTGTGCACAGTACATGCTGAACGTTGTAGGAAATATACTGTGGTCCTCAGCAGCCATCTGATGTGGAGGAAAAGGAAGACGTGATCACATGACTATAATGCTTACAATATCTCTAGCACAGTCTTGATACACTCCAAGTGACAACAAGCAGCAGGATGAATGCAGCTCTGGATGTGACTAGAGTAGAAGGCAAGCAAAGCGACACAATCCTGTAAATGAATTATATTACAAGAGTAATATTAGCGCGACGTTTCCCTGCATTGCATTTACCACCGTTCACAGTATACTGATACACAATGCAGCTCTGGATGTAACTAGAGTAGAAAACTTTGTGTCAGAATCCAACTATGTGATAACTATTATCCTATATCTCATCCACAGAGGGGGGCGATCTGTCCCCCAACAGCTTATCTGTGCCCCCCTACCCACGATGTGAAATCTGTACTGTGCACTGACCACACATAGGAAGACCGGGCACTGAGAATTACACCCAGTATACAGGACAGGAGACGTGGTACTGTGCAGTGTCCTTATATACAGGACAGGAGAAGTGGTACTGTGCAGTGTATATATATACAGGACAGGAGAAGTGGTACTGTGCAGTGTCCATATATACAGGACAGGAGAAGTGGTACTGTGCAGTGTATATATATACAGGACAGGAGAAGTGGTACTGTGCAGTGTCCATATATACAGGACAGGAGACGTGGTACTGTGCAGTGTCCTTATATACAGGACAGGAGAAGTGGTACTGTGCAGTGTATATATATATACAGGACAGGAGAAGTGGTACTGTGCAGTGTACATATATACAGGACAGGAGAAGTGGTACTGTGCAGTGTCCATATATACAGGACAGGAGAAGTGGTACTGTGCAGTGTATATATATACAGGACAGGAGAAGTGGTACTGTGCAGTGTACATATATACAGGACAGGAGAAGTGGTACTGTGCAGTGTCCATATATACAGGACAGGAGACGTGGTACTGTGCAGTGTCCTTATATACAGGACAGGAGAAGTGGTACTGTGCAGTGTATATATATACAGGACAGGAGAAGTGGTACTGTGCAGTGTACATATATACAGGACAGGAGAAGTGGTACTGTGCAGTGTCCATATATACAGGACAGGAGAAGTGGTACTGTGCAGTGTCCATATACACAGGACAGGAGAAGTGGTACTGTGCAGTGTCCATATATACAGGACAGGAGAAGTGGTACTGTGCAGTGTCCTTATATACAGGACAGGAGAAGTGGTACTGTGCAGTGTCCATATACACAGGACAGGAGAAGTGGTACTGTGCAGTGTCCATATATACAGGACAGGAGAAGTGGTACTGTGCAGTGTCCATATATACAGGACACGAGAAGTGGTACTGTGCAGTGTCCTTATATACAGGACAGGAGAAGTGGTACTGTGCAGTGTCCATATATACAGGACAGGAGAAGTGGTACTGTGCAGTGTCCATATATACAGGACAGGAGAAGTGGTACTGTGCAGTGTCCATATATACAGGACAAGAGAAGTGGTACTGTGCAGTGTCCTTATATACAGGACAGGAGAAGTGGTACTGTGCAGTGTACATACAGTGGGGCAAAAAAGTATTTAGTCAGTCACCAATAGTTCAAGTTCCACCACTTAAGAAGATAAGGGGCGTCTGTAATTTACATCATAGGTAGACCTCAACTATGAGAGACAAAATGAGAAAACAAATCCAGAAAATCACATTGTCTGATTTTGTAAGAATTTATTTGCAAATTATGGTGGAAAATAAGTATTTGGTCAGTAACAAAATTTCATCTCAATACTTTGTTCTATATCCTTTGTTGGCAATGACAGAGGTCAGACGTTTTCTGTAAGTCTTCACAAGGTTGGCACACACTGTTGTTGGTATGTTGGCCCATTCCTCCATGCAGATCTCCTCTAGAGCAGTGATGTTTTGGGGCTGTCGCTTGGCAACACGGACTTTCAACTCCCTCCAAAGGTTTTCTATAGGGTTGAGATCTGGAGACTGGCTAGGCCACTCCAGGACCTTGAAATGCTTCTTACAAAGCCACTCCTTCGTTGCCCTGGCGGTGTGCTTTGGATCATTGTCATGTTGAAAGACCCAGCCACGTTTCATCTTCAATGCCCTTGCTGATGGAAGGAGGTTTGCACTCAAAATCTCACGATACATGGCCCCATTCATTCTTTCATGTGCCCGGATCAGTTGTCCTGGCCCCTTTGCAGAGAAACAGCCCCAAAGCATGATGTTTCCACCCCCATGCTTTACAGTAAGTATGGTGTTTGATGGATGCAACTCAGTATTCTTTTTCCTCCAAACACGAAAAGTTGTGTTTCTACCAAACAGTTCCAGTTTGGTTTCATCAGACCATAGGACATTCTCCCAATACTCTTCTGGATCATCCAAATGCTCTCTAGCAAACTTCAGACGGGCCCGGACATGTACTGGCTTAAGCAGTGGGACACGTCTGGCACTGCAGGATCTGAGTCCCTGGCGGCATAGTGTGTTACTGATGGTAGGCTTTGTTACATTGGTCCCAGCTCTCTGCAGTTCATTCACTAGGTCCCCCCGCGTGGTTCTGGGATTTTTGCTCACCGTTCTTGTGATCATTTTGACCCCACGGGGTGAGATTTTGCGTGGAGCCCCAGATCGAGGGAGATTATCAGTGGTCTTGTATGTCTTCCATTTTCTAATTATTGTTCCCACAGTTGATTTCTTCAATCCAAGCTGGTTGCCAATTGCAGATTCAGTCTTCCCAGCCTGGTGCAGGGCTACAATTTTGTTTCTGGTGTCCTTTGACAGCTCTTTGGTCTTCACCATAGTGGAGTTTGGAGTCTGACCGTTTGAGGGTGTGCACAGGTGTCTTTTTATACTGATAACAAGTTTAAACAGGTGCCATTACTACAGGTAATGAGTGGAGGAAAGAGGAGACTCTTAAAGAAGAAGTTACAGGTCTGTGAGAGCCAGAAATCTTGATTGTTTGTAGGTGACCAAATACTTATTTTCCACCATAATTTGCAAATAAATTCTTACAAAATCAGACAATGTGATTTTCTGGATTTGTTTTCTCATTTTGTTTCTGATAGTTGAGGTCTACCTATGATGTAAATTACAGACGCCTCATCTTTTTAAGTGGTGGAACTTGCACTATTGGTGACTGACTAAATACTTTTTTGCCCCACTGTATATACAGGACAGGAGAAGTGGTACTGTGTAGTGTCTATATATACAGGACAGGAGAAGTGGTACTGTGCAGTGTATATATATACAGGACAGGAGAAGTGGTACTGTGCAGTGTATATATATACAGGACAGGAGAAGTGGTACTGTGCAGTGTACATATATACAGGACAGGAGAAGTGGTACTGTGCAGTGTCCATATATACAGGACAGGAGAAGTGGTACTGTGCAGTGTCCATATATACAGGAGAGGAGAAGTGGTACTGTGCAGTTTCCATATATACAGGATAGGAGAAGTGGTACTGTGCAGTGTCCATATATACAGGACAAGAGAGGTGGTACTGTGCAGTGTCCATATATACAGGATAGGAGAAGTGGTACTGTGCAGTTTCCATATATACAGGATAGGAGAAGTGGTACTGTGCAGTGTCCATATATACAGGACAGGAGAAGTGGTACTGTGCAGTGTCCATATACACAGGACAGGAGAAGTGGTACTGTGCAGTGTCCATATATACAAGACAGGAGAAGTGGTACTGTGCAGTGTCCATATATACAAGACAGGAGAAGTGGTACTGTGCAGTGTCTATATATATACAGGACAGGAGAAGTGGTACTGTGCAGTGTCCATATATACAGGACAGGAGAAGTGGTACTGTGCAGTGTCCATATATACAGGACAGGAGAAGTGGTACTGTGCAGTGTCCATATATACAGGAGAAGAGAAGTGGTACTGTGCAGTGTCCATATATACAGGACAAGAGAAGTGGTACTGTGCAGTGTCCATATATACAGGAGAAGAGAAGTGGTACTGTGCAGTGTCCATATATACAGGACAGGAGAAGTGGTACTGTGCAGTGTCCATATATACAGGAGAAGAGAAGTGGTACTGTGCACTGTCCATATATACAGGACAGGAGAAGTGGTACTGTGCAGTGTCCATATATACAGGACAAGAGAAGTGGTACTGTGCAGAGTCCATATATACAGGAGAAGAGAAGTGGTACTGTGCAGTGTCCATATATACAGGACAAGAGAAGTGGTACTGTGCAGTGTCCATATATACAGGAGAAGAGAAGTGGTACTGTGCACTGTCCATATATACAGGACAAGAGAAGTGGTACTGTGCAGTGTCCATATATACAGGAAAAGAGAAGTGGTACTGTGCAGTGTCCATATATACAGGACAGGAGAAGTGGTACTGTGCAGTGTCCATATATACAGGAGAAGAGAAGTGGTACTGTGCACTGTCCATATATACAGGACAGGAGAAGTGGTACTGTGCAGTGTCCATATATACAGGACAAGAGAAGTGGTACTGTGCAGTGTCCATATATACAGGAGAAGAGAAGTGGTACTGTGCAGTGTCCATATATACAGGACAGGAGAAGTGGTACTGTGCAGTGTCCATATATACAGGACAGGAGAAGTGGTACTGTTCGGTGTCCATATATACAGGAGAAGAGAAGTGGTACTGTGCAGTGTCCATATATACAGGACAAGAGAAGTAGTACTGTGCAGTGTCCATATATACAGGACAGGAGAAGTGGTACTGTGCAGTGTCCATATATACAGGACAGGAGAAGTGGTACTGTGCAGTGTCCATATATACAGGACAAGAGAAGTGGTACTGTGCAGTGTCCATATATACAGGACAGGAGAAGCGGTACTGTGCAGTGTCCTTATATACAGGACAGGAGAAGTGGTACTGTGCAGTGTCCTTATATACAGGACAGGAGAAGTGGTACTGTGCAGTGTCCATATATACAGGACAGGAAAAGTGGTACTGTGCAGTGTCCATATATACAGGAGAAGAGAAGTGGTACTGTGCAGTGTCCATATATACAGGACACGAGAAGTGGTACTGTGCAGTGTATATATATATACAGGACAGGAGAAGTGGTACTGTGCAGTGTCCATATATACAGGACAGGAGAAGTGGTACTGTGCGGTGTCCATATATACAGGACAGGAGAAGTGATACTGTGCAGTGTCCATATATACAGGACAGAAGAAGTGGTACTGTGCAGTGTCCATATATACAGGACAGGAGAAGTGGTACTGTGCAGTGTCCATATATACAGGACAAGAGAAGTGGTACTGTGCAGTGTCCATATATACAGGACAGGAGAAGTGGTACTGTGCAGTGTCCATATATATAGAGGACAGGAGAAGTGGTACTGTGCAGTGTCCATATATACAGGACAGGAGAAGTGGTACTGTGCAGTGTTGGTATATACAGTATTAGAGAAGTAGTACTGTGCAGTGTCCATATATACAGGACAGGAGAAGTGGTACTGTGCAGTGTCCATATATATAGGACAGGAGAAGTGGTACTGTGCAGTGTCCATATATACAGGACAGGAGAAGTGGTACTGTGCAGTGTCCATATATATAGGACAGGAGAAGTGGTACTGTGCAGTGTCCATATATACAGGACAGGAGAAGTGGTACTGTGCAGTGTCCATATATACAGGACAGGAGAAGTGGTACTGTGCAGTGTCTATATATACAGGACAGGAGAAGTGGTACTGTGCAGTGTCCATATATAGGACAGGAGAAGTGGTACTGTGCAGTGTCCATATATACAGGACAGGAGAAGTGGTACTGTGCAGTGTCCATATATAGGACAGGAGAAGTGGTACTGTGCAGTGTCCTATATACAGGACAAGAGAAGTGGTACTGTGCAGTGTCCATATATACAGGACAAGAGAAGTGGTACTGTGCAGTGTTGGTATATACAGTATTAGAGAAGTAGTACTGTGCGGTGTTCATATATACAGGACAGGAGAAGTGGTACTGTGCAGTGTCCATATATACAGGACAGGAGAAGTAGTACTGTGCAGTGTTGGTATATACAGTATTAGAGAAGTAGTACTGTGCAGTGTATGGTATATACAGTATTAGAGAAGTAGTACTGTGCGGTGTAATGTATACGCGGTGTTAGAGAAGTAGTACTGTGCGGTGTATGGTATATACAGTATTAGAGAAGTAGTACTGTGCGGTGTATGGTATATACAGTATTAGAGAAGTAGTACTGTGCAGTGTATGGTATATACAGTATTAGAGAAGTAGTACTGTGCAGTGTATGGTATATACAGTATTAGAGAAGTAGTACTGTGCGGTGTATGGTATATACAGTATTAGAGGAGTAGTACTGTGCAGTGTATGGTATAGAAGTAGTACTGTGCGGTGTTGGTATATACAGTATTAGAGAAGTAGTACTGTGCAGTGTTGGTATATACAGTATTAGAGGAGTAGTACTGTGCGGTGTATGGTATATACAGTATTAGAGGAGTAGTACTGTGCGGTGTTGGTATATACAGTATTAGAGAAGTAGTACTGTGCAGTGTATGGTATATACAGTATTAGAGGAGTAGTACTGTGCGGTGTATGGTATATACAGTATTAGAGAAGTAGTACTGTGCGGTGTTGGTATATACAGTATTAGAGAAGTAGTACTGTGCGGTGTGGGTATATACAGTATTAGAGGAGTAGTACTGTGCAGTGTATGGTATAGAAGTAGTACTGTGCGGTGTTGGTATATACAGTATTAGAGAAGTAGTACTGTGCAGTGTATGGTATAGAAGTAGTACTGTGCAGTGTAATGTATATGCGGTGTTAGAGGAGTAGTACTGTGCGGTGTATGGTATATACAGTATTAGAGGAGTAGTACTGTGCAGTGTATGGTATATACAGTATTAGAGGAGTAGTACTGTGCAGTGTATGGTATATACAGTATTAGAGGAGTAGTACTGTGCAGTGTATGGTATATACAGTATTAGAGAAGTAGTACTGTGCAGTGTATGGTATATACAGTATTAGAGGAGTAGTACTGTGCAGTGTATGGTATATACAGTATTAGAGGAGTAGTACTGTGCGGTGTTGGTATATACAGTATTAGAGAAGTAGTACTGTGCGGTGTAGGGTATAGGAGTAGTACTGTGCGGTGTTGGTATATACAGTATTAGAGAAGTAGTACTGTGCAGTGTATGGTATATACAGTATTAGAGGAGTAGTACTGTGCGGTGTATGGTATATACAGTATTAGAGGAGTAGTACTGTGCGGTGTATGGTATATACAGTATTAGAGGAGTAGTACTGTGCGGTGTATGGTATATACAGTATTAGAGGAGTAGTACTGTGCGGTGTATGGTATATACAGTATTAGAGGAGTAGTACTGTGCGGTGTTGGTATATACAGTATTAGAGAAGTAGTACTGTGCGGTGTATGGTATATACAGTATTAGAGGAGTAGTACTGTGCAGTGTATGGTATAGAAGTAGTACTGTGCGGTGTTGGTATATACAGTATTAGAGAAGTAGTACTGTGCAGTGTATGGTATATACAGTATTAGAGGAGTAGTACTGTGTGGTGTATGGTATATACAGTATTAGAGAAGTAGTACTGTGCGGTGTATGGTATATACAGTATTAGAGAAGTAGTACTGTGCGGTGTTGGTATATACAGTATTAGAGAAGTAGTACTGTGCAGTGTATGGTATATACAGTATTAGAGGAGTAGTACTGTGCAGTGTATGGTATATACAGTATTAGAGGAGTAGTACTGTGTGGTGTATGGTATATACAGTATTAGAGAAGTAGTACTGTGCGGTGTATGGTATATACAGTATTAGAGAAGTAGTACTGTGCGGTGTTGGTATATACAGTATTAGAGAAGTAGTACTGTGCGGTGTATGGTATATACAGTATTAGAGAAGTAGTACTGTGCAGTGTATGGTATATACAGTATTAGAGAAGTAGTACTGTGCAGTATTGGTATATACAGTATTAGAGAAGTAGTACTGTGCAGTGTATGGTATAGAAGTAGTACTGTGCGGTGTTGGTATATACAGTATTAGAGAAGTAGTACTGTGCAGTGTATGGTATAGAAGTAGTACTGTGCGGTGTTGGTATATACAGTATTAGAGAAGTAGTACTGTGCAGTGTATGGTATAGAAGTAGTACTGTGCAGTGTAATGTATACGCGGTGTTAGAGGAGTAGTACTGTGCGGTGTATGGTATATACAGTATTAGAGGAGTAGTACTGTGCGGTGTATGGTATATACAGTATTAGAGGAGTAGTACTGTGCGGTGTATGGTATATACAGTATTAGAGGAGTAGTACTGTGCAGTGTATGGTATATACAGTATTAGAGGAGTAGTACTGTGCAGTGTATGGTATATACAGTATTAGAGGAGTAGTACTGTGCAGTGTATGGTATATACAGTATTAGAGGAGTAGTACTGTGCGGTGTATGGTATATACAGTATTAGAGGAGTAGTACTGTGCGGTGTTGGTATATACAGTATTAGAGAAGTAGTACTGTGCGATGTAGGGTATATACAGTATTAGAGGAGTAGTACTGTGCGGTGTTGGTATATACAGTATTAGAGAAGTAGTACTGTGCAGTGTATGGTATAGAAGTAGTACTGTGCAGTGTAATGTATACGCGGTGTTAGAGGAGTAGTACTGTGCGGTGTATGGTATATACAGTATTAGAGGAGTAGTACTGTGCGGTGTATGGTATATACAGTATTAGAGGAGTAGTACTGTGCAGTGTATGGTATATACAGTATTAGAGGAGTAGTACTGTGCAGTGTATGGTATATACAGTATTAGAGGAGTAGTACTGTGCAGTGTATGGTATATACAGTATTAGAGGAGTAGTACTGTGCGGTGTATGGTATATACAGTATTAGAGGAGTAGTACTGTGCAGTGTATGGTATATACAGTATTAGAGGAGTAGTACTGTGCAGTGTATGGTATATACAGTATTAGAGGAGTAGTACTGTGCGGTGTATGGTATATACAGTATTAGAGGAGTAGTACTGTGCGGTGTATGGTATATACAGTATTAGAGGAGTAGTACTGTGCAGTGTATGGTATATACAGTATTAGAGGAGTAGTACTGTGCGGTGTATGATATATACAGTATTAGAGGAGTAGTACTGTGCGGTGTATGGTAAATACAGTATTAGAGGAGTAGTACTGTGCAGTGTATGGTATATACAGTATTAGAGGAGTAGTACTGTGCAAATCAAATCAAATCAAAAAATGCTTTATTGGCACGTCCGAATAGGTATTTGGCATTGCCAAAGCTCGTAAAGTGGGTGGGGGGGGGGGGCGTTGGGTTGGGTGGGGTTTGGGTTATAACAGTCCATGGAGTCTCATCTTCCTCTTCGTTTGTGGCTGCTATATGGGGGGGTTGGAGGTGGGGTGGGGCGGGGCGGTTGGTTTGGGGTATAACAGTCCGTGGAGTCTCGTCTTCCTCTTCGTTGGTGACTGCTATATGGGGGGGGGGGGTGTTTTGGGATAAATATTACAGTCCGTGGAGTCTCATCTTCCTCTTGTTTGGTGACAGCTGGACACGTATTGGGCAGCGATCTCCACAGTGGCCTCTTCTTCTCCCAGTAGGATGTAGAGTTTCCTCTTCTCGTCTGCAGATATGAAGTCTGGGATGTGGGCAGAGAGTCTTTGGTAGTAGACGGCCCTCACAGCTGAGTATTTGGTGCAGTGTAGCAGGAAGTGGGTCTCGTCTTCTAGGGCCCCCTGGTCACAGTGCTGGCACAGTCTCTTCTCCCGTGGCTTGTACGTCTGCCTGTATCGCCCCGTCTCTATCTCTAGGTTGTGGGCGCTCAGTCTGTACCGGCTCAGGGTCTGTCTGTGCTTGGGGTGGCGTATTCTCTCCAGGTAGGTGGCCATGGTGTAGTCCCTTTGTAGGGATTGGTACACGGTGAGTTTCTTGGAGTTATTTATTTCGTTTTTCCATTCTTCAATGTACCGCTCTCTGTTTGCCTCTGTGGTCGCCTTTATTTCGGCCTTGGTTATCATCTGTTGGAGTTTTTGGTTTGGTGGTTGGCTGTTGTTTGGTTGTTGAATGTCTGGTTTGCTCGGGTGGCTTAGCCATGCTTGGTGGTGGTAGGAGTCGGGCTTGCTCACCTGGATGTGTGCCTGGAAAGCTAGCGCCCTCTTCTGTATGGTGAGCCATAGGGGGAGTCTGCCTAGCTCTGCCCTGCAGGCTATGTTGGTGGTGTTGCGATGGACATGGAGCAGGTATTTGCAGAACTCCAGGTGGAAATTCTCTGTTGGGCTGGAATCCCACTTTAACTTGTCTGGGTAGGTGGCTGGGCCCCAAACCTCACTGCCATAGAGAAGGATCGGGGAGATGACTGCGTCAAATATCTTCAGCCAGACCCTCACCGGTGGTTTGAGGTGGTACAGTTGTCTTCTGATGGCGTAGAAGGTTCTGCAGGCTTTTGCTTTCAGGGTTTCTATTGCTGCTTTGAAGCTTCCTGATTGGCTGAGCTCCAGCCCCAGGTAGGTGTAGCTGTTGGTTTTCTCCAGTGTGGAGCCGTTCAGTGTGAATTGTGGGGTGGTGGAGGCTTTGTTGTGGCCCTTCTTCTGAAATACCATGATTTTGGTCTTCTTCTGGTTGATGGGTAGGGCCCATGTGTTGCTGAATTTTTCCAGCACTGACAGGCTTTCTTGGAGGTCTTTCTCGGTGGGGGCCAGGAGTAGGAGGTCATCGGCATACAGCAGGAACTTCACCTCTCGATTGTTCAGGGTGAGGCCTGGTGTTGATGAGGCCTCCAGGGCTGTAGCCAGTTCATTGATATAGATGTTGAAGAGCGTTGGGCTCAGGCTACAGCCTTGTCTGACCCCTCGGCCTGTTGGAAGTATGCGGTCCTTTTCCCATTCACCTTCACACTGCACTGGTTTCCGGTGTAGGAGCTCTTGATGACGTCGTACGTTCTTCCTCCTATTCCACTCTCTAGGAGTTTTAGAAGTAGGCCTGGGTGCCATACTGAATCAAACGCCTTCTTAAAGTCCACGAAGCAGGCGAATATCTTGCCTCTTCTGGTGTTGTGGACGTGCGTCTTGATGAGGCTGTGCAGGGTGTAGATATGGTCTGTGGTGCGGTGGTTTGGCATGAACCCTGCTTGGCTCTTGCTGAGGACCCCGTGTTGTGTGAGGAAGGTGAGGATTCTGTTATTGATGATGCTGTTGAACAGTTTCCCCAGCGTGCTGCTGACGCAGATCCCTCTGTAGTTGTTGGGGTCATATTGGTCCCCATTCTTGTAGATGGGGGTTATGAGCCCTTTGTTCCAGTCTTCGGGGAAGTGTCCAGCATTGAGCACGAGGGTGAATAGCTTTGCCAGCGCCGCGTGTATTGCTGGAGGGCTGTATTTGATCATCTCTGGTAGGATGCCGTCAGGGCCACTGGCCTTTTTGCCTTTCAGCAGGGCAATTCTTTCCTGTATATCTTTTATGATGATTGGCAAGTCCAGAGGGTTCTGGAAGTCTTTGATGACTTTCTCCATGTCCCTCAGTTTGGTGATTATCTGTTGCTGTTCTGGAGTTAGGTCTTCTTCTGGGATGTTTTTGTAGAGACCTCTGAAGTAGTTGAGCCACATATTGCCATTTTGGAAGTGGAGAGAGTTTTTCTTGGGCTTTGTGCCCATGTGGTGCCAGGTCTCCCAGAATGAGCTGTCCTGGAGGGAGTCCTCTAGTTGCTCTGTTTTGTGGGAGAGGTATCTCTGTTTCTTCTCTCTGAGGGTGCCCTTGTATTGCTTGCATAGATTGTTGTAGGCTTCCCTCACCTCCTTGTTGTTGGGGTCCCTGTGTTTTTGGTTGGAGGCTGTTCTTAGGGTAGGGTGTAGTGCTCTGCAGTCGCTGTCGAACCATTTGTGGGACTGTTTGTTGGTTTGTCTTATTGGTTTGGCTCGTTTCAGGCCTGCTAGTTCTGCTGTGGTCTGTAGGATGTACTTGAGATCCTTCACAGCTCTGGTGACTCCCTGTTGGTCTGGCTGATAGTTGTTTGTATGGAAGTTTGTGAGCAGTGTCTTGATTTCGGGTCGGTTGGTTGCGTTGCTATATTCTATGGCCTGTTGGTTGGCCCATTTGAAATGTCTTGGTAGGTTGTAGAGGCCGGACTGTTGGGGCTCATGTATGGGTGTTTTGTTCCTGGTTCTCATGTATAGTAGGATCTGGTTGTGGTCTGATAGATGGGAGTCAGGTGCGATTGTGAAGTCTTCAATGTCTGACAGGTCTGCGTCTGTAATGGCATAGTCCACCACGCTGTTGCCCACTTGAGAGTTTAGTGTGAAGCGTCCTCTGGGATCGCCTGTGGTACGTCCGTTTATTATGTACAGTCCTAGGCTTCGGCACATGTTCAGCAGTTGTCTCCCACTCTTGTTGACAATTCTGTCTTGGCTGTTTCTTCTTGTCTGTGTGGGTTCTGGGTGGTGGATCTCACTACCGTGCGCATGTGGGTTGTCGTCAGGAGGCAGGTAGTCTATCTCTGTGCCTGTCCTTGCATTCAGGTCTCCGCATATTAGTACTCTGCCTTTGGGTTGGAAGTGGACGGCTTCCCTTTGTAGGACCTCGTAGGTGTCGGGGTCGTGGTAGGGAGACCCTGGTGGGGGCATATATACTGCACAGAGATAGATGTCCTGCTGGCTGCTGAGGATGGAGCTGCTTATTTTTATCCATATGTGATTGGTTCCACGTTTGGTAGCTTTTACGTGTTCTTTGAGTTCCTCCTTGTACCATATTAGTATGCCTCCTGAGTGGCGGCCATGTTTGGTGGTCTTATTTTTCTGGGCGGGCACTGAGAATTCCTTGTAGCCCATGGGTGTTAGGGACTCGTCATCTGCCCGGGTCCATGTCTCTAGGAGGATTTGAATGTCTATGTTTTTTAGTCTGTCTATGAAGTCTGGATCTTTTGGTTTAGATCCAAAGGCTGAGGCGTTCAGCCCTTGTATGTTCCAACTACTAATAGTTAGTGATTTCATCTTCGGTGTGTAAACCTTGTAATGAGCTGTCCTGCAGAGGACGGGCTGGGTTCTTGGTTGGTTGCAGTGTGGCCAGGTATTGGTTTATGTGCATTGCTGTTGTGGCCATTGTAGTGACCGCATGCTCTATTCTCTTTATTGTCTCTATGTCGGTGCTCTGGGTTGCTCTGGTTGGCTTTTTCTTGATAGGTGGCATCTTTGGGGGGTTCTGTCTTGGATATTGGCGGTTGTCGGGTATTATTTCCATGACTCTTTGTTTTGTTTGTTGTCTAGGCCCGGGGTCTCTGTTGAGCACTAAGTCTTTGAATTCCTTCGCTAGGAGGCTGACGCCATGTTTATTGAGGTGTTTGTCATCATATAGGTGACGCTTATCTATGGAGGGGTGTTGTGCCAGGGTGATGCCTGATGTTTGTCTGATTCTGGTCGCCAGCTCTTCATTGATCCCCATGATGGTAGCTTCAGAGATGCCGTCTCGTGCAGTGTATGGTATATACAGTATTAGAGGAGTAGTACTGTGCAGTGTATGGTATATACAGTATTAGAGAAGTAGTACTGTGCGGTGTAATGTATACGCGGTGTTAGAGAAGTAGTACTGTGCGGTGTAATGTATACGTGGTCTTAGAGAAGTAGTACTGTGCGGTGTAATGTATACGCGGTGTTAGAGAAATAGTACTGTGCGGTGTAATGTATACGCGGTGTTAGAGAAGTAGTACTGTGCGGTGTAATGTATACGTGGTCTTAGAGAAGTAGTACTGTGCGGTGTAATGTATACGCGGTGTTAGAGAAATAGTACTGTGCGGTGTAATGTATACGCGGTGTTAGAGAAGTAGTACTGTGCGGTGTAATGTATACACGGTGTTAGAGAGGTAGTACTGTGCGGTGTAATGTATACGCGGTGTTAGAGAAGTAGTACTGTGCGGTGTAATGTATACGCGGTGTTAGAGAAGTAGTACTGTGCGGTGTAATGTATACACGGTGTTAGAGAGGTAGTACTGTGCGGTGTAATGTATACGCGGTGTTAGAGAAGTAGTACTGTGCGGTGTAATGTATACGCGGTGTTAGAGAAGTAGTACTGTGCGGTGTAATGTATACGCGATGTTAGAGAAGTAGTACTGTGCGGTGTATGGTATATACAGTATTAGAGGAGTAGTACTGTGCGGTGTATGGTATATACAGTATTAGAGAAGTAGTACTGTGCAGTGTATGGTATATACAGTATTAGAGAAGTAGTACTGTGCAGTGTATGGTATATACAGTATTAGAGGAGTAGTACTGTGCGGTGTATGGTATATACAGTATTAGAGGAGTAGTACTGTGCGGTGTATGGTATATACAGTATTAGAGGAGTAGTACTGTGCGGTGTATGGTATATACAGTATTAGAGGAGTAGTACTGTGCGGTGTATGGTATATACAGTATTAGAGGAGTAGTACTGTGCGGTGTATGGTATATACAGTATTAGAGGAGTAGTACTGTGCGGTGTATGGTATATACAGTATTAGAGGAATAGTACTGTGCGGTGTATGGTATATACAGTATTAGAGGAGTAGTACTGTGCGGTGTATGGTATATACAGTATTAGAGGAATAGTACTGCAGTGTATGGTAGAAGTAGTACTGTGCAGTGTATGTATAGCGTAGATGTACACGCTGTAATGTCGTTAGAGGAGTAGTACAGTGCAGTGTATGGTATATACGGTATTAGAGAAGTACTATTGTGCGGTGTATGGTATATACAGTATTAGAGAAGTAGTATTGTGCGGTGTATGGTATATACAGTATTAGAGAAGTAGTATTGTGCGGTGTATGGTATATACAGTATTAGAGGAGTAGTACTGTGCGGTGTATGGTATATACAGTATTAGAGGAGTAGTACTGTGCGGTGTATGGTATATACAGTATTAGAGGAGTAGTACTGTGCGGTGTATGGTATATACAGTATTAGAGGAGTAGTACTGTGCGGTGTATGGTATATACAGTATTAGAGGAGTAGTACTGTGCGGTGTATGGTATATACAGTATTAGAGGAGTAGTACTGTGCGGTGTATGGTATATACAGTATTAGAGGAGTAGTACTGTGCGGTGTATGGTATATACAGTATTAGAGGAGTAGTACTGTGCGGTGTATGGTATATACAGTATTAGAGGAGTAGTACTGTGCGGTGTATGGTATATACAGTATTAGAGGAGTAGTACTGTGCGGTGTATGGTAAATACAGTATTAGAGGAGTAGTACTGTGCGGTGTATGGTATATACAGTATTAGAGGAGTAGTACTGTGCAGTGTATGTATATACAGTATTAGAGGAGTAGTACTGTGCGGTGTATGGTAAATACAGTATTAGAGGAGTAGTACTGTGCGGTGTATGGTATATACAGTATTAGAGGAGTAGTACTGTGCAGTGGAATATACAGTATTAGAGGAGTAGTACTGTGCAGTGTATGGTATATACAGTATTAGAGGAGTAGTACTGTGCGGTGTATGGTATATACAGTATTAGAGGAGTAGTACTGTGCGGTGTATGGTATATACAGTATTAGAGGAGTAGTACTGTGCAGTGTATGGTAAATACAGTATTAGAGGAGTAGTACTGTGCAGTTGTTATGGTATATACAGTATTAGAGGAGTAGTACTGTAGCGGTGTATGGTATATACAGTATTAGAGGAGTAGTACTGTGCGGTGTATGGTAAATACAGTATTAGAGGAGTAGTACTGTGCAGTGTATGGTATATACAGTATTAGAGGAGTAGTACTGTGCGGTGTATGGTATATACAGTATTAGAGAGTAGTACTGTGCAGGAGTAAGTATGGAGGTAACAGTATTAGAGGAGTAGTACTGTGCGGTGTATGGTATATACAGTATTAGAGGAGTAGTACTGTGCGGTGTATGGTATATACAGTATTAGAGAAGTAGTACTGTGCGGTGTTGGTATATACAGTATTAGAGAAGTAGTACTGTGCGGTGTATGGTATATACAGTATTAGAGGAGTAGTACTGTGCGGTGTATGGTATATACAGTATTAGAGGAGTACTGTGCAGTGTATGATACAGTATTAGAGTAGTATACATCTGCGGTGTTGGTATATACAGTTAGAGGAGTAGTACTGTGCGGTGTATGGTATATACAGTATTAGAGGAGTAGTACTGTGCAGTGTATGGTATATACAGTATTAGAGGAGTAGTACTGTGCAGTGTATGGTATATACAGTATTAGAGGAGTAGTACTGTGCAGTGTATGGTATATACAGTATTAGAGGAGTAGTACTGTGCAGTGTATGGTATATACAGTATTAGAGGAGTAGTACTGTGCAGTGTATGGTATATACAGTATTAGAGGAGTAGTACTGTGCAGTGTATGGTATATACAGTATTAGAGGAGTAGTACTGTGCAGTGTATGGTATATACAGTATTAGAGGAGTAGTACTGTGCAGTGTATGGTATATACAGTATTAGAGGAGTAGTACTGTGCGGTGTATGGTATATACAGTATTAGAGGAGTAGTACTGTGCAGTGTATGGTATATACAGTATTAGAGGAGTAGTACTGTGCGGTGTATGGTATATACAGTATTAGAGGAGTAGTACTGTGCGGTGTATGGTATATACAGTATTAGAGGAGTAGTACTGTGCGGTGTATGGTATATACAGTATTAGAGGAGTAGTACTGTGTGGTGTATGGTATATACAGTATTAGAGGAGTAGTACTGTGCAGTGTATGGTATATACAGTATTAGAGGAGTAGTACTGTGCGGTGTATGGTATATACAGTATTAGAGGAGTAGTACTGTGCGGTGTATGGTATATACAGTATTAGAGGAGTAGTACTGTGCGGTGTATGGTATATACAGTATTAGAGGAGTAGTACTGTGCAGTGTATGGTATATACAGTATTAGAGGAGTAGTACTGTGCAGTGTATGGTATATACAGTATTAGAGGAGTAGTACTGTGCGGTGTATGGTATATACAGTATTAGAGGAGTAGTACTGTGCGGTGTATGGTATATACAGTATTAGAGGAGTAGTACTGTGCAGTGAGGAGTACTGGTGTTTCTGGTGGAGGTCATGGAGGGGATTACAGGACTGTCTATACAATATGGTGATATAATCCAGATGAGGGGGATGTTAGACTGACTAAATCTTAGGTGAGAAGGAAATCGCCTCTAAATAAATGTCAATGGCAGGAAATAATCCAGACAATGTCTCTGTCACCTCCAATATGTCAGGAGCCCCCGGGAGAAGTGAGCGTATATAATACTGTGTATATACTGAGGGGGTTGGGTAATATGTACTGTATGCGTATATATGTGTGTTTGTGTATATATGTGTATATACTGTACATCTCCAGTGTCACCTCCTTACCTCAGCACACTCTCTGTGACAGACATCCAGTCTTCTGCTTATTACACCTCAGGTCTCCTAAACTGCTGTGGTAAAATGAAAGCTGTGCTGTGATTGGTTGCTATGTATGACATTGCTGTCTGCCTCTAGGTAATGTGGGTAGGATATTCCCATAGCAACCAATCACAGCACAGCTTTCATTTCTTAAATTCCTCTAGTAAAATAAAAGCTGCACTGTGATTGGTTGCTATGGAGGCTCTAAGTCTATAACGTGATCATGTGTGAAACTGTATACTGAGCTGTGTATCTAATCCTATCCTGTGTGATACTGTATACTGAGCTGTGTATCTAATCCTATCCTGCGTGATACTGTATACTGAGCTGTGTATCTAATCCTATCCTGCGTGATACTGTATACTGAGCTGTGTATCTAATCCTATCCTGCGTGATACTGTATACTGAGCTGTGTATCTAATCCTATCCTGTTTGATACTGTATACTGAGCTGTGTATCTAATCCTATCCTGTTTGATACTGTATACTGAGCTGTGTATCTAATCCTATCCTGTGTGATACTGTATACTGAGCTGTGTATCTAATCCTATCCTGTGTGATACTGTATACTGAGCGGTGTATCTAATCCTATCCTGTGTGATATTGTATACTGAGCTGTGTATCTAATCCTATCCTGTATGATACTGTATACTGAGCTGTGTATCTAATCTTATCCTGTGTGATACTGTATACTGAGCTGTGTATCTAATCCTATCCTGTGTGATACTGTATACTGAGCTGTGTATCTAATCCTATCCTGTGTGATATTGTATACTGAGCTGTGTATCTAATCCTATCCTGTGTGATATTGTATACTGAGCTGTGTATCTAATCCTATCCTGTGTGATATTGTATACTGAGCTGTGTATCTAATCCTATCCTGTATGATACTGTATACTGAGCTGTGTATCTAATCCTATCCTGTGTGATACTGTATACTGATCTGTGTATCTAATCCTATCCTGTGTGATACTGTATACTGAGCTGTGTATCTAATCCTATCCTGTGGGATACTGTATACTGAGCTGTGTATCTAATCCTATCCTGTGTGATACTGTATACTGAGCTGTGTATCTAATCCTATCCTGTGTGATACTGTATACTGAGCTGTGTATCTAATCCTATCATGTGTGATACTGTATACTGAGCTGTGTATCTAATCTTATCATGTGTGATACTGTATACTGAGCTGTGTATCTAATCCTATCCTGTGTGATACTGTATACTGAGCTGTATATCTAATCCTATCCTGTGTGATACTGTATACTGAGCTGTATATCTAATCCTATCCTGTGTGATACTGTATACTGAGCTGTGTATCTAATCCTATCCTGTGTGATACTGTATACTGAGCCGTGTATCTAATCCTATACTGTATGATACTGTATACTGAGCTGTGTATCTAATCTTATCCTGTGTGATACTGTATACTGATCTGTGTATCTAATCCTATCCTGTGTGATACTGTATACTGATCTGTGTATCTAATACTATCCTGTGTGATACTGTATACTGAGCTGTGTATCTAATCCTATCCTGTGTGATACTGTATACTGATCTGTGTATCTAATCCTATCCTGTGTGATACTGTATACTGAGCCGTGTATCTAATCCTATCCTGTGTGATACTGTATACTGAGCCGTGTATCTAATCCTATCCTGTGTGATACTGTATACTGAGCCGTGTATCTAATCCTATCCTGTATGATACTGTATACTGAGCTGTGTATCTAATCTTATCCTGTGTGATACTGTATACTGATCTGTGTATCTAATCCTATCCTGTGTGATACTGTATACTGATCTGTGTATCTAATCCTATCCTGTGTGATACAGTATACTGAGCTGTGTATCTAATCCTATCCTGTGTGATACTGTATACTGAGCTGTGTATCTAATCCTATCCCGTGTGATACTGTATACTGAGCTGTGTATCTAATCCTATCCTGTGTGATACTGTATACTGAGCTGTGTATTTAATCCTCTCATGTGTGATACTGTATACTGAGCTGTGTATCTAATCCTATCCTGTGTGATACTGTATACTGAGCTGTGTATCTAATCCTATCCTGTGTGATACTGTATACTGAGCTGTGTATCTAATCCTATCCTGTGTGATACTGTACACTGAGCTGTGTATCTAATCCTATCCTGTGTGATACTGTATACTGAGCTGTGTATCTAATCCTATCCTGTGTGATACTGTACACTGAGCTGTGTATCTAATCCTATCCTGTGTGATACTGTATACTGAGCCGCGTATCTAATCCTATCCTGTGTGATACTGTATACTGAGCTGTGTATCTAATCCTATCCTGTTTGATACTGTATACTGAGCTGTGTATCTAATCCTATCCTGTGTGATACTGTACACTGAGCTGTGTATCTAATCCTATCCTGTGTGATACGGTATACTGAGCTGTGTATCTAATCCTATCCTGTGTGATACTGTATACTGAGCTGTATATCTAATCCTATCCTGTGTGATACTGTATACTGAGCTGTGTATCTAATCCTATCCTGTTTGATACTGTATACTGAGCTGTGTATCTAATCCTATCCTGTGTGATACTGTATACTGAGCTGTGTATCTAATCCTATCCTGTGTGATACTGTATACTGAGCTGTGTATCTAATCCTATCCTGTGTGATACTGTATACTGAGCTGTGTATCTAATCCTATCCTGTGTGATACTGTATACTGAGCTGTGTATCTAATCCTATCCTGTGTGATACTGTATACTGAGCTGTGTATCTAATCCTATCCTGTGTGATACTGTACACTGAGCTGTGTATCTAATCCTATCCTGTGTGATACTGTATACTGAGCTGTGTATCTAATCCTATCCTGTGTGATACTGTATACTGAGCTGTGTATCTAATCCTATGTGATACAGTATACTGAGCTGTGTATCTAATCCTATCCTGTGTGATACTGTATACTGAGCTGTGTATCTAATCCCATCCTGTGTGATACTGTATACTGAGCTGTATCTAATCCTATCCTGTGTGATACTGTATACTGAGCTGTGTATCTAATCCTATCCTGTGTGATACTGTATACTGAGCTGTGTATCCAATCTTATCCTGTGTGATACTGTATACTGAGCTGTGTATCTAATCCTATCCTGTGTGATACTGTATACTGAGCTGTGTATCTAATCCTATCCTGTGTGATACTGTATACTGAGCTGTGTATCTAATCCTATCCTGTGTGATACTGTATACTGAGCCGTGTATCTAATCCTATCCTGTGTGATACTGTATACTGAGCTGTGTATCTAATCCTATCATGTGTGATACCGTATACTGAGCTGTGTATCTAATCCTATCCTGTGTGATACTGTATACTGAGCTGTGTATCTAATCCTATCATGTGTGATACTGTATACTGAGCTGTGTATCTAATCCTATCCTATGTGATACTGTATACTGAGCTGTGTTTCTAATCCTATCCTGTGTGATACTGTATACTGAGCTGTGTATCCAATCTTATCCTGTGTGATACTGTATACTGAGCTGTGTATCTAATCCTATCCTGTGTGATACTGTATACTGAGCTGTGTATCTAATCCTATCCTGTGTGATACTGTATACTGAGCTGTGTATCTAATCCTATCCTGTGTGATACTGTATACTGAGCTGTGTATCTAATCCTATCCTGTGTGATACTGTATACTGAGCTGTGTATCTAATCCTATCCTGTGTGATACCGTATACTGAGCTGTGTATCTAATCCTATCCTGTATGATACTGTATACTGAGCTGTGTATCTAATCCTATCCTGTGTGATACTGTATACTGATCTGTGTATCTAATCCTATCCTGTGTGATACTGTATACTGAGCTGTGTATCTAATCCTATCCTGTGGGATACTGTATACTGAGCTGTGTATCTAATCCTATCCTGTGTGATACTGTATACTGAGCTGTGTATCTAATCCTATCCTGTGTGATACTGTATACTGAGCTGTGTATCTAATCCTATCATGTGTGATACTGTATACTGAGCTGTGTATCTAATCTTATCATGTGTGATACTGTATACTGAGCTGTGTATCTAATCCTATCCTGTGTGATACTGTATACTGAGCTGTATATCTAATCCTATCCTGTGTGATACTGTATACTGAGCTGTATATCTAATCCTATCCTGTGTGATACTGTATACTGAGCTGTGTATCTAATCCTATCCTGTGTGATACTGTATACTGAGCCGTGTATCTAATCCTATACTGTATGATACTGTATACTGAGCTGTGTATCTAATCTTATCCTGTGTGATACTGTATACTGATCTGTGTATCTAATCCTATCCTGTGTGATACTGTATACTGATCTGTGTATCTAATACTATCCTGTGTGATACTGTATACTGAGCTGTGTATCTAATCCTATCCTGTGTGATACTGTATACTGATCTGTGTATCTAATCCTATCCTGTGTGATACTGTATACTGAGCCGTGTATCTAATCCTATCCTGTGTGATACTGTATACTGAGCCGTGTATCTAATCCTATCCTGTGTGATACTGTATACTGAGCCGTGTATCTAATCCTATCCTGTATGATACTGTATACTGAGCTGTGTATCTAATCTTATCCTGTGTGATACTGTATACTGATCTGTGTATCTAATCCTATCCTGTGTGATACTGTATACTGAGCTGTGTATCTAATCCTATCCTGTGTGATACTGTATACTGAGCCGTGTATCTAATCCTATCCTGTATGATACTGTATACTGAGCTGTGTATCTAATCTTATCCTGTGTGATACTGTATACTGATCTGTGTATCTAATCCTATCCTGTGTGATACTGTATACTGATCTGTGTATCTAATCCTATCCTGTGTGATACAGTATACTGAGCTGTGTATCTAATCCTATCCTGTGTGATACTGTATACTGAGCTGTGTATCTAATCCTATCCCGTGTGATACTGTATACTGAGCTGTGTATCTAATCCTATCCTGTGTGATACTGTATACTGAGCTGTGTATTTAATCCTCTCATGTGTGATACTGTATACTGAGCTGTGTATCTAATCCTATCCTGTGTGATACTGTATACTGAGCTGTGTATCTAATCCTATCCTGTGTGATACTGTATACTGAGCTGTGTATCTAATCCTATCCTGTGTGATACTGTACACTGAGCTGTGTATCTAATCCTATCCTGTGTGATACTGTATACTGAGCTGTGTATCTAATCCTATCCTGTGTGATACTGTACACTGAGCTGTGTATCTAATCCTATCCTGTGTGATACTGTATACTGAGCCGCGTATCTAATCCTATCCTGTGTGATACTGTATACTGAGCTGTGTATCTAATCCTATCCTGTTTGATACTGTATACTGAGCTGTGTATCTAATCCTATCCTGTGTGATACTGTACACTGAGCTGTGTATCTAATCCTATCCTGTGTGATACGGTATACTGAGCTGTGTATCTAATCCTATCCTGTGTGATACTGTATACTGAGCTGTATATCTAATCCTATCCTGTGTGATACTGTATACTGAGCTGTGTATCTAATCCTATCCTGTTTGATACTGTATACTGAGCTGTGTATCTAATCCTATCCTGTGTGATACTGTATACTGAGCTGTGTATCTAATCCTATCCTGTGTGATACTGTATACTGAGCTGTGTATCTAATCCTATCCTGTGTGATACTGTATACTGAGCTGTGTATCTAATCCTATCCTGTGTGATACTGTATACTGAGCTGTGTATCTAATCCTATCCTGTGTGATACTGTATACTGAGCTGTGTATCTAATCCTATCCTGTGTGATACTGTACACTGAGCTGTGTATCTAATCCTATCCTGTGTGATACTGTATACTGAGCTGTGTATCTAATCCTATCCTGTGTGATACTGTATACTGAGCTGTGTATCTAATCCTATGTGATACAGTATACTGAGCTGTGTATCTAATCCTATCCTGTGTGATACTGTATACTGAGCTGTGTATCTAATCCCATCCTGTGTGATACTGTATACTGAGCTGTATCTAATCCTATCCTGTGTGATACTGTATACTGAGCTGTGTATCTAATCCTATCCTGTGTGATACTGTATACTGAGCTGTGTATCCAATCTTATCCTGTGTGATACTGTATACTGAGCTGTGTATCTAATCCTATCCTGTGTGATACTGTATACTGAGCTGTGTATCTAATCCTATCCTGTGTGATACTGTATACTGAGCTGTGTATCTAATCCTATCCTGTGTGATACTGTATACTGAGCCGTGTATCTAATCCTATCCTGTGTGATACTGTATACTGAGCTGTGTATCTAATCCTATCATGTGTGATACCGTATACTGAGCTGTGTATCTAATCCTATCCTGTGTGATACTGTATACTGAGCTGTGTATCTAATCCTATCATGTGTGATACTGTATACTGAGCTGTGTATCTAATCCTATCCTATGTGATACTGTATACTGAGCTGTGTTTCTAATCCTATCCTGTGTGATACTGTATACTGAGCTGTGTATCCAATCTTATCCTGTGTGATACTGTATACTGAGCTGTGTATCTAATCCTATCCTGTGTGATACTGTATACTGAGCTGTGTATCTAATCCTATCCTGTGTGATACTGTATACTGAGCTGTGTATCTAATCCTATCCTGTGTGATACTGTATACTGAGCTGTGTATCTAATCCTATCCTGTGTGATACTGTATACTGAGCTGTGTATCTAATCCTATCCTGTGTGATACCGTATACTGAGCTGTGTATCTAATCCTATCCTGTGTGATACTGTATACTGAGCTGTGTATCTAATCCTATCCTGTGTGATACCGTATACTGAGCTGTGTATCTAATCCTATCCTGTGTGATACTGTATACTGAGCTGTGTATCTAATCCTATCCTGTGTGATACCGTATACTGAGCTGTGTATCTAATCCTATCCTGTGTGATACTGTATACTGAGCTGTGTATCTAATCCTATCCTGTGTGATACTGTACACTGAGCTGTGTATCTAATCCTATCCTGTGTGATACTGTATACTGAGCTGTGTATCTAATCCTATCCTGTGTGATACTGTATACTGAGCTGTGTATCTAATCCTATCCTGTGTGATACTGTATACTGAGCTGTGTATCTAATCCTATCCTGTTTGATACTGTATACTGAGCTGTGTATCTAATCCTATCCTGTGTGATACTGTATACTGAGCTGTGTATCTAATCCTATCCTGTGTGATACTGTATACTGAGCTGTGTATCTAATCCTATCCTGTGTGATACTGTATACTGAGCTGTGTATCTAATCCTATCCTGTTTGATACTGTATACTGAGCTGTGTATCTAATCCTATCCTGTGTGATACTGTACACTGAGCTGTGTATCTAATCCTATCCTGTGTGATACGGTATACTGAGCTGTGTATCTAATCCTATCCTGTGTGATACTGTACACTGAGCTGTATATCTAATCCTATCCTGTGTGATACTGTATACTGAGCTGTGTATCTAATCCTATCCTGTTTGATACTGTATACTGAGCTGTGTATCTAATCCTATCCTGTGTGATACTGTATACTGAGCTGTGTATCTAATCCTATCCTGTGTGATACTGTATACTGAGCTGTGTATCTAATCCTATCCTGTGTGATACTGTATACTGAGCTGTGTATCTAATCCTATCCTGTGTGATACTGTATACTGAGCTGTGTATCTAATCCTATCCTGTGTGATACTGTATACTGAGCTGTGTATCTAATCCTATCCTGTGTGATACTGTATACTGAGCTGTGTATCTAATCCTATCCTGTGTGATACTGTATACTGAGCTGTGTATCTAATCCTATCCTGTGTGATACTGTATACTGAGCTGTGTATCTAATCCTATCCTGTGTGATACTGTATACTGAGCTGTGTATCTAATCCTATCCTGTGTGATACTGTACACTGAGCTGTGTATCTAATCCTATCCTGTGTGATACTGTATACTGAGCTGTGTATCTAATCCTATCCTGTGTGATACTGTACACTGAGCTGTGTATCTAATCCTATCCTGTGTGATACTGTATACTGAGCCGCGTATCTAATCCTATCCTGTGTGATACTGTATACTGAGCTGTGTATCTAATCCTATCCTGTTTGATACTGTATACTGAGCTGTGTATCTAATCCTATCCTGTGTGATACTGTACACTGAGCTGTGTATCTAATCCTATCCTGTGTGATACGGTATACTGAGCTGTGTATCTAATCCTATCCTGTGTGATACTGTATACTGAGCTGTATATCTAATCCTATCCTGTGTGATACTGTATACTGAGCTGTGTATCTAATCCTATCCTGTTTGATACTGTATACTGAGCTGTGTATCTAATCCTATCCTGTGTGATACTGTATACTGAGCTGTGTATCTAATCCTATCCTGTGTGATACTGTATACTGAGCTGTGTATCTAATCCTATCCTGTGTGATACTGTATACTGAGCTGTGTATCTAATCCTATCCTGTGTGATACTGTACACTGAGCTGTGTATCTAATCCTACCCTGTGTGATACTGTATACTGAGCTGTGTATTTAATCCTATCCTGTGTGATACTGTATACTGAGCTGTGTATCTAATCCTATCCTGTGTGATACTGTATACTGAGCTGTGTATCTAATCCTATCCTGTGTGATACTGTACACTGAGCTGTGTATCTAATCTTATCATGTGTGATACTGTTTGCTAAGGCTAGGGTCACACCTGTGCTGGTACCCAGACATAGGTGAGCTGTACACCTACACCGGTGGTTACATGTTGACCCCAATAACTATGATGTGTCCGTCCGGTGTCCCCCAGTTTGGCAGTTTCTGTGGCGGAGTCTCCAATGTATATACCGATGCAGATGTGAACTTAGTCTGAGCTGTGTATCTAATTCCATTATATGTGGTGATGTGTTCTGAAGCCATGTATCTAAGCCTATAATCAGTGATACGGTGCACCTCGGTGTGAGCTATCATGTTGAGCTGTATGTTAAGCTCTGCGGCACCTCAGGCCCCCTCTGGTCCGGTACATGATGTCATCTGCTCGGACAGCTGCATTATCTTCCAGGTACATTGAATATTCATGTGGCCAGTGGCGTAACTACCACCATCGCAGCGGTAGCAGCTGCCACAGGGCCCGGGACATTAGGGGCCCGGTGACAGCTGCTACCGCTGCTATCATTATGCTCGGAGGTCTTTTCGGACCCCCGAGTATAATGATCGGGGCCCCCTGTTGGTGGAATACTTTCCACCAACAGGGGGCCCCGAAGCTGCAGCAACGGCTGAGACACAGGAGCTGCAGCTCTGGCTCCTGTCAGCGCTGCAGGACGCTCCCTCTCTCTCCCCCCTCCCTTTCTCTGCTGTCCTCTGCCCACCAATGAGAGGAGGAGGCGGGGCTTATCCCTGCCGTCCAGCACAGAAGAGAAGAGGAAGAAGCTGCTCCAGGAAAATGAAACTGAAGCTACACAGGTACGTACTGGGGTTACTTATTACTATCAGGTACACAGGTACGTACTGGGGTTACTTATTACTATCAGGTACACAGGTACGTACTGGGGTTACTTATTACTATCAGGCATTTGGGGGGATTACTTGTGTTTTAGTAACTCCATGTGCCTCATAGTAATAGCAGTTAACCCCATCATGTCACTCACATTAACCCCTGTGTGCCTCACCATAAGAGTTACTGATATGTGAGACATTTGGGGGTAATAGTAATGAAGATACTTTATTATTACCTCCATGTCTCTCACATATCAGTAACTCTTATGTGAGGTACACAGGGGTTAATTTGATTGACATGATAGGGTTAACTGCTATTAATATGAGGCACATGGAGTTACTAAATTGTAATGCACATGACCAGATTTTTTATCCACAATTTGTCCTGGTATAGCGATCAGCGGGTGACAGTATTTAGTCCTGTAGGGGCCACTATGGGACATAATACTGTGTGCAGGGGCCACTATGGGACATAATACTGTGTGCAGGGGCCACTATGGGACATAATACTGTGTGCAGGGGCCACTATGGGACATAATACTGTGTGCAGGGGCCACTATGGGACATAATACTGTGTGCAGGGGTCACTATGGGACATAATACTGTGTGCAGGGGTCACTATGGGACATAATACTGTGTGCAGGGGTCACTATGGGACATAATACTGTGTGCAGGGGCCATTATTGGTCATAATAGAGCGCGCAGGAATGCGTAGGAGGGACTCGGTCAAGATCTTCGGTGTCGGGGGGGCCCCATGTCAAAAGTTCGCCACGGGGCCACGCCATTCCTAGTTACGCCACTGCATGTGGCCCATATATATCAGCGTAGACAGTGTCCTAGAGGGTAATATGGGGGCACCCGGAGAAGGAAGAGGTGAATGTGAGCTATAAAAAATAGGAAAAACTAACAAAAGATAATAAAACTTATAACTTATACAGCACACAGTTATGTATGAGTGTGTCACTGTGAGCACTGTGGCTGTCACTGTTAGGGGGAGTTCACACCGAATAACGTGCCGCGTGATGTGGCACGTATATGCCGTGTGAGATTTTGCAGGCCGTATATGCTCCCATTGATTTCAATGGGAGCGTGGATCATAAACGCTGCGTTATTTTGCGGGGCACTGTGGCTGTCACTATTATGGGGCACTGTGGCTGTCACTGTTATGGAGCACTGTGGCTGTCACTGTTATGGAGCACTGTGGCTGTCACTGTTATGGGGCATTGTGACTGTCACTGTTATGGAGCACTGTGGCTGTCACTGTTATGGGGCACTGTGGCTGTCACTATTATGGGGCACTGTGGCTGTCACTGTTATGGAGCACTGTGGCTGTCACTGTTATGGGGCACTGTGGCTGTCACTGTTATGGGGCACTGTGGCTGTCACTGTTATGGGGCACTGTGGCTGTCACTGTTATGGGGCACTGTGGCTGTCACTGTTATGGGGCACTGTGGCTGTCACTATTATGGGGCACTGTGGCTGTCACTGTTATGGAGCACTGTGACTGTCACTGTTATGGGGCACTGTGGCTGTCACTGTTATGGGGCACTGTGGCTGTCACTGTTATGGGGCACCGTGGCTGTCACTGTTATGGGGCACCGTGGCTGTCACTGTTATGGAGCACTGTGGCTGTCACTGTCATGGAGCACTGTGGCTGTCACTGTTATGGAGCACTGTGGCTGTCACTGTTATGGAGCACTGTGGCTGTCACTGTTATGGGGCACTGTGGCTGTCACTGTCATGGAGCACTGTGGCTGTCACTGTCATGGAGCACTGTGGCTGTCACTGTTATGGAGCACTGTGGCTGTCACTGTTATGGGGCACTGTGGCTGTCACTATTATGGGGGCACTGTGGCTGTCACTGTTATGGGGCACTGTGGCTGTCACTGTTATGGGGCACTGTGGCTGTCACTGTTATGGGGCACTGTGGCTGTCACTGTTATGGGGCACTGTGACTGTCACTATTATGGGGCACTGTGACTGTCACTATTATGGGCGCACTGTGGCTGTCACTATTATGGGGCACTGTGGCTGTCACTATTATGGAGCACTGTGGCTGTCACTGTTATGGAGCACTGTGGCTGTCACTGTTATGGGGCACTGTGGCTGTCACTATTATGGGGTACTGTGGCTGTCACTGTTATGGTGCACTGTGGCTGTCACTGTTATGGGGCACTGTGGCTGTCACTGTTATGGAGCACTGTGGCTGTCACTGTTATGGGGCACTGTGACTGTCACTGTTATGGAGCACTGTGGCTGTCACTGTTATGGTGCACTGTGGCTGTCACTGTTATGGAGCACTGTGGCTGTCACTGTTATGGGGCACTGTGGCTGTCACTGTTATGGGGCACTGTGACTGTCACTGTTATGGGGCACTGTGGCTGTCACTGTTATGGAGCACTGTGGCTGTCACTGTTATGGAGCACTGTGGCTGTCACTGTTATGGGGCACTGTGACTGTCACTGTTATGGGGCACTGTGGCTGTCACTGTTATGGGGCACTGTGACTGTCACTGTTATGGGGCACTGTGGCTGTCACTGTTATGGAGCACTGTGGCTGTCACTGTTATGGAGCACTGTGGCTGTCACTGTTATGGAGCACTGTGGCTGTCACTGTTATGGAGCACTGTGGCTGTCACTGTTATGGGGTACTGTGGCTGTCACTGTTATGGAGCACTGTGGCTGTCACTGTTATGGAGCACTGTGGCTGTCACTGTTATGGAGCACTGTGGCTGTCACTGTTATGGGGTACTGTGGTTGTCACTATTATGGGGCACTGTGGCTGTCACTGTTATGGAGCACTGTGGCTGTCACTGTTATGGGGCACTGTGGCTGTCACTATTATGGGGCACTGTGGCTGTCACTATTATGGGGCACTGTGACTGTCACTGTTATGGGGTACTGTGGTTGTCACTATTATGGGGCACTGTGGCTGTCACTGTTATGGAGCACTGTGGCTGTCACTGTTATGGGGCACTGTGGCTGTCACTATTATGGGGCACTGTGGCTGTCACTATTATGGGGCACTGTGGCTGTCACTGTTATAGAGCACTGTGGCTGTCACTATTATGGGGCACTGTGGCTGTCACTGTTATGGAGCACTGTGGCTGTCACTATTATGGGGCACTGTGACTGTCACTGTTATGGAGCACTGTGGTTGTCACTATTATGGGGCACTGTGGCTGTCAGTATTATGGAGCACTGTGGCTGTCACTGTTATGGGGCACTGTGGCTGTCACTGTTATGGAGCACTGTGGCTGTCACTATTATGGGGCACTGTGGCTGTCACTATTATGGGGCACTGTGACTGTCACTGTTATGGAGCACTGTGGCTGTCACTGTTATGGAGCACTGTGGCTGTCACTATTATGGGGCACTGTGGCTGTCACTGTTATGGAGCACTGTGGCTGTCACTGTTATGGGGCACTGTGGCTGTCACTATTATGGGACACTGTGGCTGTCACTATTATGGGGCACTGTGACTGTCACTGTTATGGAGCACTGTGACTGTCACTATTATGGGGCACTGTGGCTGTCACTGATATGGAGCACTGTGGCTGTCACTATTATGGGGCACCGTGGCTGTCACTGTTATGGAGCACTGTGGCTGTCACTGTTATGGGGGCACTGTGGCTGTCACTATTATGGGGCACTGTGACTGTCACTGTTATGGAGCACTGTGACTGTCACTGTTATGGAGCACTGTGACTGTCACTATTATGGGGCACTGTGGCTGTCACTGATATGGAGCACTGTGGCTGTCACTGTTATGTGGCTGTCACTGTTATGGAGGACACTCAGCAGAGGTGTATACTGTACCTGGCAGGGGCAGAAGGACCTTTAGGACCCCTGACCCACTATCTCTGCACCCCCAATAGCTTCGCCCCTGGCACTGAGGCAATGAGCACAATAATTAAGTAGAATAGGACAGAAGGATTTAACCCTTCGCCTACAGACTTTATTTTCGCCTCCAGAGATCACCAGGATACGGAGCAGATCTCGTCAGGCCTGGTTCTTGTGTCAGATTTGCCACCACTCTGGAGGGTCACCGCTGGCACAGGGGCCTTGTCCTAATTCACCGCTCACTTTCCTGGCAGGAAATCCATGGCTGCTTTGTTTCTTTCAGAGGAAATCAGTGCAGATGACCGGCCTCTTCCTGACACTCCACGGCTGGACATTCATTCAGTATTCTGGGCTGGACGTCGCGTGAAACCTGCCAGCTCCGAAACCTCTGCTCAGTCAGAGTGTCCCCAAATAAAGAGGAAAGCCTCCAACTAATAACGACTGCTGAGCCGCTGTATCTAAGCCTGTTATGTGCGAAACTGTTTGCTGAGCTGCTGTATCTAAGCCAATCATGTGTGATGCTGCCTGCTGAGCACTGACATTGTGGTATGATGCCCCTTGCTGTATACCCAGACTCGGGCACATACGGTAGGTACAGGTTTGTGGCAGTGCAGCCGCTGGCTCGCTCGCAGCGCAGTTGCCATGCTGCTTGTTGCGCTCCTCGCTCCATGTCACATGTGATCACCATCAGGCTCCTGCAGACAGTATATCGAGCAGTTTGCAGAGATCACTGTCGTCCTGCGTTGGGCCGTGTGTTAATCTCACAGACAGCATGTCTGCCTCCGCCCGACACAGGTTATGTAATGGAAGGGGATGGGGATCATCCAGGAGGTTTCTGATGGTGCTGACCTTGGGATTTAAAGGGGAACTACGACTATTTTACAACCCTTTAAAGCACCCTTCGCAATTGTGAAAAATCATCCCATCACGAAACAGATCATGCTGCTAAAGCTGTGAAGAAGACGAGCACCCACTGCTGCATCAACATGGATTCCTGATTCCGAAATTAGCCATTGGGGCACATAGATCTCTCCACTGCTTCAACCCCATCACCTTTTACAGGAGCGGACATGTTGTCGATGTCAGGCCATACTGCTACTATCTACAATGTGGCTCACCAAGTGAGGGGATCCAAGTACCGCTCTAACTTCAGAATTTAGGAGAGGGATCCAGCACCTTAGGGTCCCTCTTTGCCCCTGTTTTAATGTCTTCATCGAAGGTAGACACTGCGTGATACTACGTTACCCCTCAAGTTCACCAGACTAGAGTTACATAGGGTAATGCTGTAAGTGTCACTGTTTTGGGGGTATGCTACTACTACTACTACTAGCTGCGGTGTGGTCCCCCAAACTAATGTTTAGCAGTAAAGGTCTGACAGAGATGTCAACAGAGGCGTAACATGAACTTCCTGGACCCCAGTGCAAAATCTTTACCAGGACCCCATCTATAACGTATCCTTCATAGCACTGGTCTTCTCAAATTGAGAAAATGAATTTTGTGGGCCCCCTTAGGATCCTGGGCCTGGGTGTGATTATACCCTCTGCACCCCCTGAAGTTACACACATAGATCTCAGGCCTGGTTCACATTTGCACATGGGTTTCTGTTCACAGAGTCCACTTGGGGACTCCCCGAACGGAAACCTAACCCGCATTAAAAAAGCGGTTACCTTAGGAAACCCACGGATCCCATAGATTATAATAGGGTCCGTGTGGTTTCCGCTCAGTTTCCAGACGAAATATGTGCTTACAGAACTTTTCTCTCCCAATTTTTCATGCGGAGAGGAGAACGGAATAACCCAAACGCAGATGTGAACTGGGCCTTAAAGCCGTGGCGAAGAGATTCCCCCAAGCTTGGAGAGGTCTCAAGGTCACATCTTGCTAAAGAAAATCCCGGTCCTGGATTTTAGGACCATGAATGCATTGAATGCTTCACAAATTTAGACCGCCCCTCCTCAAACAGCAGAGTAAGATAAGAGATCCGCAAAGAACTGTAGGGGCACAGACCTCTAACCTTCAAGGTCGGTAATTGGTTGTGGGTCTCAGCATTTGTAAAAAATTATTCTGACATTCCGATCTACACCAATCAAAAATTCTGAGATTCCGATCTGCACTAATCAAAAATTCTGACACATTATGACATGTTAAAAGTCTCTTAAAATAACAGATGTCCTTTAAAGTCTTCCCTCCAAAAAGGCACTGTGTTGTGCCCAGCGCTGGCTCTTCATGGGCGGAGCATGACCAAAAAAAAAAAAAAAAAAAGTCATGCCCCGCCCCTGCAGACTCTGCATTTAGAATAACACGTATCAGTTTTTCCAGGAGTGTACCTTTAAAAAGCATTCATTTATAGCAAAAAAATATATCACATTATTCCAATTTCACCGACCGTCGCGCAAATTAACCTGTCGCTCTCCTCGTTAGCCAATTAATTCTTGCGGCTGACACCGCGACAGAGATGTGCATGCTAATTATACACCCTCATGTAATAGAACAGGACTTATAATCTCATTATATCGCCATCACTTGTTGTCCTTCCAGGTGGCGCTCACCTGACGCATACACATCTTCCTGGATGTCGCTGCTCCAGTTTCTACCATGTCTTTTCACACCCCTCCCCCTCCGTCTCCCCTGAAATCAAGTGTTAAGATGCCGTTAATAACTGTTAATTAGTTTTCCTTGAGCTGTGAGCAAGAAGGTAACACATTCAGTACACGTCAGACAGCTCTGGCATTACATGGACGCAACGATATATATACAGTGGGTTTTTTTTTTGTTTTTTTTTTTAGAAAAGATCTAAATTGAGAATGTATGGACAACAGACTTCTGGGTAATTCCACTTAAGGAGTCAATGGATATGGACAATGGCTTGACTGAATTTATCATTGAACTAATGAAATGAGTGTTCTCTTACTCATCACACTGTACTTTTACACTATGGTTACCTTATGTGTGAACCGTCTGTTGCTCCCTTGCTTGGAATCATCAGTGCAGGACAGGTTCGTGTGGTCAACGAACCAATGGTGCCAAAAATACAATGGAACTTTCTTCATTTCTAAACCACACTCTAGACAATATCCTGCCAAATTGTTCCACCCTTGTTTAGACAGGTTGTTGTGGTCAGGATAACGGTTTCACCCTTGTTTGGGCTTATTAGTTCAGGACAGGTAAAACAACCTGTCAAAACAGATCAGCCTAGTTTCGATTCCTTGGATTATGACAAGTTGTTGTGTTGTGGTTCACCATTTTCGGACTCATTGGTTCAGGACAGGTGGTCTTGGCCAGGAAACTGTCTCACCCTGTTTGGACTCATTGGTTCAGGACAGGTGGTCTTGGCCAGGACACTCTCACCCTTGTTTGGACTCATTAGCTCTGGACAGGTTGTTGTGGTCAGGAACCTTTTTTACCCTTTTTGGTCTTAGTACGGGACAGGTTATTGTTGTCAACAAACCAATGGTGCCAAAATTGTTATAGAATACAATGGAATTTTCTTCATTTCTACACCACACTGTAGACAATATCCTGCCAACTTGTTCCACCCTTGTTTAGACTCAGTAGTTCAGGATAGGTTGTTGTGGTCAGGAACCAATTTCACCTGTTTTAGACTCTTTGGTTCAAGACAGGAGGTTTTGGTCAAGAAACTGTCTCACCCTTGTATGGACTCATTAGCTCTGGACAGGTTGTTGAGGTCAGGAGCCTATTTCACCCTTTTTAGACTCATTGGTTCAGGACAGGTGGTTGTGGTCAGGAACCAAGTTGACCCTTGTTTGGACTCATTAGCTCAAGATAGGTTGCTGCTGTCGAGAATCTGTTTCACCCTTGTTTGGACTTCTAAGTTCAGGATAGGTTGTTGTGGTCAGGAACCTATTTCACCTGTTTTAGACTCTTTGGTTCAAGACAGGAGGTTTTGGTCAAGAAACTGTCTCACCCTTGTATGGACTCATTAGCTCTGGACAGGTTGTTGAGGTCAGGAGCCTATTTCACCCTTTTTAGACTCATTGGTTCAGGACAGGTGGTTGGGGTCAGGAACCAAGTTGACCCTTGTTTGGACTCATTAGCACAAGATAGGTTGCTGCTGTTGAGAATCTGTTTCACCCTTGTTTGGACTCATTAGCTCATGACAAGTTGTTGTGGTCAGGACCCTATTTCACCCTTTTTGGACTCATTAGTTCAGGACAAGTCATTGTGGTCAGAAATCTGTTTCACCCTTGTTTGAATTCTATAGCTTAAGATAGGTTGGTGTGGCCAGGAACCGATTTCACTGATGATTTGTAGAAATCAAACAGCATGAAAGCCAGTATAGAAGAAATCGGGCACCAAAAAATCTCTTTCCCCCTTGTTTGAACTCATTGGCATAAGACAGGATAAACAATCGGAATTATTAACTGTAAACCACACACGATTGTGTATGATAACCTGTCGACAACCTGTTTCATCCTTGTATGTACTCATCAGCAATGGACAGGATGTTGCAGAGATTGGATACAAACCAATGAGAAAGGTCCTAAATCTGTTTCCATTTTCATAACAGCCACTTTTGTAGGCAACAAATCTGTTTCACCCTAGTTTGGATTCCTCAGTGCAGGACAAGTTTCTTGTGATCTACAAGTAAAGAACTGCAGAACCAGGTTAAGCCAATTTTTCGCACATTTTCGCAAGAGATAAGTTTGGATAAATCAAGATTAATGCAACCTGCTTCACCATTGTGTGGACTCTTCAGTGCCTCAGTGATGTCACTACTCCTAATAATATATAACAGTAACTATGTATAGACAGAGGGTACATGCAAAGAGGTGAAACTGTTAATTCATGGGAATGTAGAGAGTTCTTATTTCAGCATAAGGGGTGTGAAGTATGAAGATAAACTGGAACAGTGATGGGCGGTGTGTCATTAACACTTCATCACCTCCACTCTGCCAGTGTCACAGAGTGTGCAACAATCTGACACACTAAAGACACCATGTCAATGGCGGCTCATCAAAGCAGTGTCATCCAATCTGCTACTGTCATCCCGAATGTCTGCTAACAATCATAGCTCAAATAACTATCTGCTTATAATTAATATAGTACATTATTTTACCTGTCCACTAGGGGCACTATTATAGTAGTTATACACATAAGAGCAGTATTATAGTAGTTATATTCTTGTACATAAGAGGCAGTATTATAGTAGTGACATCCTTGTACATATCGGGTAGTATTATAGTAGTTATATTCTTGTACATAAGAGGCAGTATTATAGTAGTGACATCCTTGTACATATCGGGTAGTATTATAGTAGTTATATTCTTGTACATAGGAGCAGTATTATAGTAGTTATATTCTTATACGTAGGAGTAGTATTATAGTAGTTATATTCTTGTACATAGGAGGTAGTATTATAGTAGTTATATTCTTGTACATAGGAGTAGTATTATAGTAGTTATATTCTTGTACATAGGAGGTAGTATTATAGTAGTTATATTCTTGTACATAGGAGCAGTATTATAGTAGTTATATTCTTGTACATAGGAGTAGTATTATAGTAGTTATATTCTTGTACATAGGAGGTAGTATTATAGTAGTTATATTCTTGTACATAGGAGCAGTATTATAGTAGTTATATTCTTGTACATGGGAGTAGTATTATAGTAGTTATATCCTTGTACATAGGAGCAGTATTATAGTATTTATATTCTTGTACATAGGAGCAGTATTATAGTAGTTATATTCTTGTACATAGGAGCAGTATTATAGTAGTTATATTCTTGTACATAGGAGTAGTATTATAGTAGTTATATTCTTGTACATAGGAGCAGTATTATAGTAGTTATATTCTTGTACATAGGGGGCAGTATTATAGTAGTTATATTCTTGTACATAGGAGCAGTATTATAGTAGTTATATTCTTGTACATAGGAGGTAGTATTATAGTAGTTATATTCTTGTACATAGGAGTAGTATTATAGTAGTTATATTCTTGTACATAGGGGCAGTATTATAGTAGTTATATTCTAGTACATAGGGGCAGTATTATAGTAGTTATATTCTTGTACATAGGAGTAGTATTATAGTAGTTATGTTTTAGTACATAGTGTCAGTATTATAGTAGTTATATTACTGTATATAGGGAGCAGTATTATAGTTGTTATATTTTTGTACATTGAAAAAAGTTTTATAGTAGTTAGGGGTAGTAGGTAGGGTCTGTAGTGAATATTATGTATATTTCTATATATGGCAGTATTACAGTAATTATATTCTTATACATGGGGCAGTATTATAGTAGTATATTCTTGTACATAGGAGTAGTATTATAGTAGTTATATTCTTGTACATAGGAGTAGTATTATAGTAGTTATATTCTTGTACATAGGGGCAGTATTATAGTAGTTATATTCTAGTACATAGGAGGTAGTATTATAGTAGTTATGTTTTAGTACATAGTGTCAGTATTATAGTAGTTATATTACTGTATATAGGGAGCAGTATTATAGTTGTTATATTTTTGTACATTGAAAGAAGTTTTATAGTAGTTACTGTATATTCTGTACTGTACATATAATACTGCCTCCTAATAGTCCCATTGTATAATGTCTGTATCTTGTTGTTAGGCTGCCATGGAGGAGTACGGCGCTTTGCTGCAGGAACTTACTGAAAATATTACCAACGAGGACTTAGACCAATTAAAATCAGCCTGCAAGGAGGACATCCCCAGCGAGAAGAGTGAGGAAATCACCTCCTGCCAAGACTGGTTCAATTTCCTGGAAAAACATGATAAATTGGCAAAAGGTAAGGCCGGAGTACTGCTGAATATGACTATGAATACGAATATGCTCCAAAGAGGTAAGGGGCAATGCCCTTGTTAGTCATGTGGTCCCTTTATCTATCCAGAGTCAAGGTCTGGTGTCTGGGTCACATTGGGGTTATTCTATTCGGACCACTTACTATAATTTGCTCAAACTCTTTTAGATACACATTGGTTGCAATACTGCGAATCTCAAACCACGCCTACCATTAACTCCAAAGTTTGATGATACGTTGACAATCTCTAATACCAACAACGTGCCATTTTTCAGAGACACAAGCCTCAGAGGGATGCGGGGTGTGCTGCTATTTTCTCTATATCGGGGACATTAGTCGGAGAGATGGAATAATTACAGGAGCGGCCGTGTCCTGCGGCGCAGTAGGAGGGAGGGATTCATACCGAGGCCTTTACATCAATTCCCCGCTCAGCACTGGTCAGGCCTGTGTTAGAGTCTTCTGTTGCTATGCCAATGCTTGTCTGATGCCTTCGAAGGGACCACCGCCAGCGATGCCGCTCCCCTGCCACTGCGAAAACGTTTAACCCCTTGTCATCCCTTCAACCAAGATGCATTTAAAAGCTCCGGGCGAAGAACACAAGAACATTGTACACAGCGGCGTCCATAGCAGCACATTATAAAGGATGCTGAATGGCGCTGAACTGTAGCCCAATTTCTACATGTTAGTCATCTGTATGTTATTTATCACCATTAATAGGTTGCCCCCCTCCCCCGAGCCCCAGAAGGACAAATTTTACAAACTTTTAAAAAATGATTGTGTTAAAGGGGTCCACTGCTTGAAAAACGTAGCTGTAACAGTGCCCCACTTGTTCACAGGTTGTATTTGGTATTGCAGTGCTGTTCAATAGAAGTCAATGGGTGCACGTTGCAATACTATACACAACCAGCGGGCATGTGTGGCGCTGTATTTGAATACATGTTTTACTGTCCAATCATACAGCCCAATAAATTACTTTGATAGATCAGTGCTTAGGTATCCGTATCGGCCACAGTATGGCGGGGAGGGGTCTATCAATGGACCGCACCTCCCTATGTAAAGATTTTAATGACAAAATTAACACTAACTGGTGCCAGAGAAAATCCAGCTCTGATTCTAGATCGACCCAATGGACAGACTGCAATTGGTTTCCAATTCAAGGTCTACACCAGGGGTAGGGAACCTTCGGCTCTCCAGCTGCTGTCAAACTCCCAACATGCTCCATTCACTTCCATGGGAGTTCCAAGAACAGCAGAGCAAGTGTGCATGCTGGGAGTTGTAGTTTTACAACAGCTGGAGAGCCGTATGTTCCCTACCCCTGGTCTACACCAAGACAGAGTAACCCGTAGTCTGGATCATTACCTACTGAGTGATGTTTCTAGCTATGCAACCAGTTATGTGACATCAACCTATTCCAAGATGACATACCCCAATAATAGGCGCGGCCACCTGCCACCATGAGCAATTTGGTGTTTTGTTTTTCCAAATCCGTTCAGCTATTCTAAAGATATAAGCTCTTTCAGTGTGGGTGGTACCACTGCATGATAAACAACACACAGAGACCCCGGCCCCGGAGAAACTACATTGTTACCATCCACTTGGCTAGTAAACCCTAATTTGCATCAATAATAGCAGGGCTTATATCTTTGGAATAGCTGAACGGAAACATCAAAATGCTTAGGGTGACATGGCCAATTAGATGATGTATATCAATGGGCTTTTTAGACCTGGTGACAGGTCCTCTTTAAATCCCAACCCAACACCCACTTGACCACTATCTCTCCATGCACTCCATGGCTGTCCAAAGACTAGACCAGTGATTCTTAACCTTGTTTGAGGTACCGAACCCACCAGTTTCATAGGCACATTCACCGAACCCTTCTTTAATGATAAATCAAATATGATTTTTTTCCAAATTCAAGACATAGGTATATGTTTTTTAGTGGTACACAAAATGAACCGTGCATATGGCCTAGGGTTCGATCGAACCCTGGTTAAGAACCACCGGACTAGAGCTATATGCTACGATATACTATAGGCATGAAATTCCCCAATGACCAAACTCCAACCCTCGTGTTATGTATCTCTAACTGAGCTTGAGAAAGAAGGGGCTCTGGTGGATTATGGAAATGGGGGCTCCGTATGTCTACTCATCTACGAGTCTACGATCATCAGCCCAATTTTTGTTATAATCGGTGTGATAGTGAAGAGCGGCGCCCCTCCCCTCCTTATCTCCAGTCTTGTTTGCACAGGAGATTGTTATTTTCACACAATAATTAAAGTGACATTTCTCTCTACATTGAAGCGCTGGAGCTGGGTGACCTTTCCTGAGCTTCGGCATCTCATTGCCAACCTGGTTCCTTGGCAACGTGGCGCTTGGTCCCTGTAACTCCGAGCAATCTGTGTTTTCTGATCTGTGAGCACAGACGAAGGGAGAGCAGTATCGTGAAGCCATCAAGACTCATGGATGGAGACTCAATGAACCAGTCCTGTGGGTCGTCACGTGAAGTGGACATGCCAGACCCATCAACGCTTGTGAGAGGTTCGTCTCAAATAACACCACCATTAAAGATGGATGGCCCTCCCATGGTTTGTTTCATTTTGGGTTCGGGTGGCTCGGATCCCTGGATTGTTTCAGATCGAACAAGTTCGGATAGTGACGTTATTATATTGTGGAGTCTCTTCAGACCCCAGAGTATCATTGGTAGAGAAAGAATTAAAAACCATTTATGCCAAAGAGACCCCGGAGTATAATAATTAGCCGCAATGCACATTGCGCTGGCCCTCCCAACTTCACCCTAGACGAATCCCCAACAGTTCAGTGTCATGAAAAACTGAGCAATTTGGGTCAAACCCATCTCGGGAGGAAGTAGTGTACCCATATCTCTTAGTTCTACGGGATCAAATGTAAATCAACATAGGGAATCTAAAGTCATCTAAGTTTGGTTAGAAGAACCATGGGGTGGTGGAGATGTTAGGTTCGTAATACAGAACTCTTTATGCAAGATTTAAAGGCGTTTTCTAGGTTTATGAATCGATGGCCTTTCTTTAAGATAGGTCATTGATTGAAGAACGGCGGGATTCAGACTTGCGTCTCGGTCCCATTCACTTGAGTACGAACAGGTCATATGTTCATGCAACGTCACATCACCTATAAAGTTGAAGCGGTATTCATGGAATATCTGAAGTCCGACCCCTGCTGATCTTCAAATAATGACCTATCCTAAAAAATAGGTCATCCGTTGATAAGCCTGGAACATACATTTTAGATGGCGCCCAGCCAAACAAGCTTCTTGTCTCAACACCACATAGGCTTAACACAGCCAAGTATGGCTGTGAGCTCAGTGGGGAGTAAGCACTGTCGGGAACCTCTGGCAACGTCTTATCACCCTGAGAACAAAAGGATTTGGTACCTTGAAATTCAATACAACCGACCCCTTTACCCCAAACATCTGCCAGTGGTGAAGAGTCAGGACACCTTCATACACATTAGATGGTCAACTGGTCCACAGAAATCTGCCCTTCATCTCATCAGTATGGCCAATTTAACAAGTATCCCATGGACCAGTTTGGCAGGAGTTCAGCTCGGATAGTCAGGTTCTCGTAACTGTTGATCCCACCATCTAATAGGAAGAAGTCTCACGTAACCCTTATGAGATTAGCAAAGACTGAATAACAAGCCGAAAGATGTGGAATGACAGGCTCAGCTCTGCTAAATCCATAGTATAGAAAGTGTCCACACAGTTTAGTGACTCTCATCTTTCCAGCCACTCAAAAATTCCTACGCACGAAGCCGAGGCATGAACGGTATGCATTATTCACGACAGACCATTTGAGGGCTCCAGTTCTCCAGGCCACGTTGCTACAAGTCTGTCAAGTTGTTGGGACCCCGCGAATGAGCCATATCAATAATATATCACAAGGACAGAAGATCCGACTGAGGGTTTGCCTGAGCACGAGAAACATGAAAACCTACCTAAAGACATTCACAAGGAAGAACATTTGTTCGATGTAGCCGGGGGTGGTAGAGGGGGGGGGGATGATGTGCCGGGACAGGGTCATCTATTCACCAGAAGTAAATGCAAGGACTAGGCCTTTGTTATACAGCAGAACAATCCGTGAAAGCCTGAACCATTCTAAATCCAAACAACTGAGGCATTGTACCTTATGTCACCCGGCATCAGGCTCTCATCTGCAAACCCGACATGACAATTAAGCTTCTCTGGAAACACGAGGAGAAGTTTTATTTCCGCAATCAAGGCTACAGCTTGAAGCGACGGTCATGTATTATACAAAATATATACAAATACTGTATAATTATTTTTTTTTTCATCGTCCATGGAATCATGATGAAAAAAATCCAACAACAACTTTTTGGTCCAGCAAAATCGCAACGTAAAAACAACAGATATTCAACGAAAACCCCCAACTTAGTCAATTGGGTTCCTCGGGAAGCCTTGTTGACCCTCGTTGTAGCTGCTCATTGTTGTTGAGTCTCATGAAACAGATGCATTTTATTGTTTAGTCTGTTCCTCTATTCCAACTATGGAACAGAACAATAGACTGAAATTACGCAGATGTGGACCCAGCCAAAGACAGTTGTGCCCAGTATGTATTTCTCGAACGGTTGCAAAACTACAACTTGCCACATACCCTGACAACCAGTTTGTGTTCTGATATATATTTTTTTTTTTACATTTTCCAGATAACCTCTCATACATAGAACACATATTTGAGATCTCTCGACGCCCCGACCTTCTCACCATGGTCATTGACTACAGGACCAAAGTTTTGAAAATTTCAGCAGAAGAAGAACTCGACACAAAACTTACTCGGATCCCTAGTGCTAAGAAATACAAAGGTAGGTTATCATAAAGTCTGATACTTCACCATAGGTTGGACTTCATATGGAGGATCAAAAATAAGATACAAGAGATAGAACTTTTTGCTTTGATTGAGATGACACATTGACCTTGGGTCCAATGAAAGAAAAACTAGAACTATAAGTTTTAAGATCTTGAGAGGTGAAAACCCTTGTTTCTGGTTTTTATGAGGGTCCAGAGGTATAGTTGATCCGCATCCAGAGGTATAGTTGATCCTGGCATCTTCATCTTGGTGGAGCATGGCTAAGATTAGGTCTATATGTGATATGGCCAAAGCTATAATACATGTGCCAAACCATACAAACGTCTCCCAATGTTATAAAAGTCTAAAGAAAAGTTACCCGATGGTCTCAGTTCCTCATGTTTGCCATTTATTTCCAAACATGACCATTGGTTTGAGGTTTGGACCATGAAAAAGAGTCAGTCGATTGTGGGTGGCCACATTCTTACAGTCTTACCGACTGCCACTCTTTATGATCGAAGGATGGTGTCCACAGCCATCCAAGTCTAGTCCAAGAAAGAAGGGGTCTCGTAAGATTGTGGTACATCTGCCCACATATGTCATAAAGTTTACTACTTTTACTCAAGAATTTTTTTTTCTTTCAGATATTATAAGGCAGCCTTCAGAAGAAGAAATCATCAAATTGGCCCCACCACCAAAGAAAGCCTGAAGAATACAAGAGAAGGAAGAGAGAAGACTCAATCCTATTTGGTCTCCGTTGTTCTATCCCTCTTGTTTACCTTACACCTCCCTGGTCTCACCCTGAGTTAACCCACCACAGGGAGTAGAGATTGGGGAGGGGAGGGGGACGGGGAGCGAAAGGAAAATCCGCACCCACCGATGACCACTAACAAGAGTCCTAATCCCGTTGTGTGTGCTCCGTGACCTGCAGTCTGTCCTACGATGCGTTTCGTAAGCGTGTGTTTAAGTAGAAGCATTTTTTTATTTTATATATTATATATATATATCCTTTTCGTGGGATAATGTGGCTAAATACGGTTTTAATTTTATTTTTTTGTGGTTTGGAGATTTCTATGCAAGTGGAAATGAGACCCTTGTACATTTTTTCCCCTATTGTTGTTTCTACCCGGTTGGCCATGACCGTGGTGGAAACGGAGAACGTAGTGTGGTCAGGAGAGCATGGAGTGTGTGATGGTGTGCTGTGTCTTTATGTATTATCGTGTATCCATGTCCTGTACCCGATCAAGGCAGCCATTTTGAAGGCAAGGCTTATGTTTGGCCTGTAGGACACAGTGACTTCTTATGAGGCCTTCGCTGCTTCCTACAGAAACCAGTCTTAAAATGGCGGTCTAATGTTACAGGTGCACTTTCTTAGGAAACGGTGATTGGTCTCCTCTGAACATTCCAATGTATAGAATATACGTCGCCCCCTTTGGGTTCATTATTTTAACGTCATATCATTATTTTTGAGGGGCAGCAGTGGAGATGGAGGGTAAAAGGGTCAAAGGGAAAACCACTGAGGCCAGTGCTGGGAAATCAACAATTCTAGTGAAACAGATTATAATCTCATAGACACTGTCATAAGGCATGGAGAAGCCAACAATACATCTAAAAATATGTGACCCCCTCCATTTTACCACCAAAAATTGCATCAATAGAAACCGGTCAACGACTACACCCATTGCCTAAGCATTTGTCAATTACTGAAAAAATAGGATAGGATAGAAAACATGAATGTTAAGTCATCGGATAAGGATGTTTGAGGCTTCGAGGAATAAGAAAACGTGAAAATGAAAGCAAAAGTGATATCTACATAATAGAAGGCAATAGACTAGAGAAGGGAAGACGTGAACTGTAGGTAGTGAGTGCCATAAAGAAGTATAGGCCTGGAGAGACACGATTAGGATGATGGATAGCATGAAAATTGAAAAAGTTGGATGACGTCCACTCGAAACAGCGCCACTCTTGACTAGAGTTTGAACCTGGTATTGCAGTTGAGCTTCATTCAAGCAAAATATTACAAAAAACCATTGGACGTCACCAAAAGTCAGCCATGTTTTTTCTATTCTTATACAAACCTTATAACTTTATGGATGTATGAGGTTATTTATGGATGTATGAGCTCAGAGTTAGCTGAATTTTCAATGACCCATGAAAGGATTGGGGAAAATACTGGAGTCATGTAGACAATGGTCCTGAAGCTTTCTATCCCCAGGTCTGCGCTGATAGACTATGGAGACTGCTCCATTTTTGATGGACCTAACGTCTATGAAAAATGGGCATGTTGGTCTGTTTTTGGCCCTATTCACATGACTGTGAAAAAAGGCCATCAAACGGACGATACGAAACCCATGAAAGTCATTGCGTGTATTCACATGTCTGTTTTTGTATCCATCAAATTGGACAAAGATAGAGCATTAATAGAAATAGAGCGTCCCTCAGGGTCTTGACCCAAAAAGGCGTGGAGGTATGGGGATAAGTGCGCACAAAACCAGTAGTCGGCTCAAAGATCTTCCAAAACTTTAATTATAACAAGCAGGCACAACGCGTTTCGGGCTGGTCGCCCTTCATCAGGTACATAAACAACTTGACTGGCAGCCTTCAGGGATTAAGTTCCGAGCGAGTGAACTTAATCCCTGAAGGCTGCCAGTCAAGTTGTTTATGTACCTGATGAAGGGCGACCAGCCCGAAACGCGTTGTGCCTGCTTGTTATAATTAAAGTTTTGGAAGATCTTTGAGCCGACTACTGGTTTTGTGCGCACTTATCCCCATACCTCCACGCCTTTTTGGGTCAAGACCCTGAGGGACGCTCTATTTCTATTATTGCTGTGTACCTTGGTCCACAAGAGGGGAGTCAGTTGCTGCTATTACGTTCCTATCTTTTGGTTGATTCTGTTACTGTGACACCTTAACGTGTGAAGGTAAGAGGCCATTTATTTGGTCTTTTTCACTTTTCACGTGCGAACTTACTACACTATTATTGGCGCTCGGTGTTTCTCCTTTTTTGTCTTCAAAGATAGAGCATGTCCATGTCATGGCCATCAAAAATAGGGTCATGTGATTACACCCATTCACTGTGTGTTTTTCACAGTCATGCGAATACGGCCTGAAGTCTCCGAGGGTCTCTGACAATTGGATTTTGAGAAAAAAATATATAATTAATTTTAAAAAATTATATTATTTTGCATTATAAAAAAAATACAAAATTTTTGAATAAAAAAAAAAAAGTAAGCTAATTAGACTCGGCCAAAATAAATTAGTTTTTAGAATTTATTTTTTTTCCGAGATCATTCTGGTTCTGAAATATTTTTCAAAATTCTCCAAATATTTTTCCCATCTGAAATCCTTGGCCGTCAGACTGGAGCTGGTGCGATAGGGGTTAAAATGTCCAGAGATACGAAGCTACAAGACAGAAGGAAGGAAATGACAGAAGTGAGCGGTGCACGTGTTCGCAGCACAGAGTTTCTTGAATAAAAAAAATAAATAATAAAATTTAAAGAAAAAAAAAATTCTTGGCGGACGTGGAAACGGCTCGAAAATCTGATTTCCGCATTTAATACAAACAAGACAGAGAACGCGGTAATAATATCCAGCCAGACAGAGGTAGCTGCAGCTGGCCGAACAATAACACATAATGGGGATTGAAATCGGAGTGGGAGACACAGCTGCACTGCGCCAACTCCCCGGAGCCATGCCAAATGGGTGTGCCCTGGACCCCTACACAAAATAACTAGGTCTGACTTTTCCTTACAGAAGTTAACCCCTTCAATGCGCCAGAGATAGTTTGTCTCAACTGGTTACAACCCCTACTCAAATTTTCCGGTCGATGGAAATTTTTTAGTTCCGGACAAACCCCCAATTAGTGGCTCGCGGTCACCAGCCATCCGACGAGCATGCCCACAAATAACTAGCGTAACGCTGTGACCGGATGTGATTCTTGGCTCCATGTTTTTGGCATACTGGATTTTGTAGTTTTTGTATCTTTTTTATGAAACAACAAGTCTCAGTTTCCTAGAGAATGGACTGAACGCAGAGAAAAATGCGTTCAGTGCCCCTGACATAGCCAGGAATGTGGAATATGCCGGAAGGCATGAAGCACCCGTATACCGGCCTGGTTCTTCTGCTCCTTATGTTGCATCATAATACAAACACATCAAGCAACTTTTTCTGCTTCAGCCTGATGCAGCGGCCATCAGGAATTCAGTAGAGAAATTTAAAGGGGTTCTTCATCTTAGTCCAAAGTAAATCATATATAGAGATTACAATCTGGTTGCAGTGACAGATCTTTTATAGTAATGGATCTCCAGTACAATTTTCAACTGTTCCAACATTTGTTTGGCAACCTGTAGCCCTCCAGCCATTGTTCATATGTTACACCTTGATGATCTGCAACTACCAGGGTACCCTAGAAGTTTAAGTCCCACCATAGCATGGTTGACAATGACTACAGTTTCTGGACCTTTTGAGATTTCCCCAAAAACAATGGGGAGCAATGAAATTTATCAATGGCTCCATGTCAGAAAACTATACTTGCCAACTTTTTGAAGTTGACCTCCGGGACACCCATTGTGCAAAATGCTCTGAAAAAGTTTCCATATGACCACAATGAAGACCAACCTCTTTGGAGGTTTGATCTGACCCTTTTTATGACACTTTTTGTGACATGACTATGAATCTGAGCACACAGTTACTGTAGTGCACAGTTGCCAACTCTTCCGAAAAACGGGGTGACCTCCCTGACTCCCAGAACGGCAGGGAAATCTTCCGCGCTAGCAGTCATTTATATGTAACTTGGACACTTTGTGTCCAAAAATGGGGGGTGGCCAGTAAATTTTATGCCCACGTCTCAAGAAAAGGGGGCATGGCTATATATAAAAGGGCGTGGCAATGTCGAGAAGGGATCCGACTACATCCAAATTTTCTCAGAGCGCTGTGTGGTGTTCTCCTGGACACCATGAACTAGATCTTGGCAAGTATGCTGTAGTGTATAAAAACACGAGCTGTGGCCAAGAAACACTAACGGAACGACAACCACCATCATGTCTTGACAACTCTCGACCACTAGGGGGGCAGTCTACCAGTAGAATAAACACTGTGTAGCTGTTGTAGTACTACAGGTTCCTAGTAAGTCTGAGCAATATCCTACTGCAGAAAGTCTTAAGGCGAAACTATTGTTCCGCGATTTTCGGGAAGGCAGACCTATTACTGCTATTTGTATCGAACAGATGGAAAACAGATCAGGGAGATTTCCCAAAAGTTGAGAAGGGGGGAGAAGTCACATTCCTGCTTCCTACTGAAGGATTCTGGATGGTTATGGTCTATGAGAGGGAGGAGAAGCCGTAACAGGCCAGGACAAGCGAAAACGTAACTGATCCAGTGTGATCTTACAAGAAACGTATCTTAATAAGGAGACCTAGAAGGGGTTAAACGGCCATACCAAAAACACATAGAACGAGACAGTTGACAATGACAGACGAGATCCGATGATATTTCCAAGAGAAAGTGAAAATGTCAAGGAAATGTTAGAAATGAAAGAAAAGTGAATTAGCAAATGGAACGTAGTGAAGGAGTGGAAGGAAAATAACACCCAACCCGAGCCTCGAGGGACCGCAGGGCATCAGTAAGAACAATGAATTAGTAAGAACGATGAATTACTTAAAATGTCATCGAATTGCTTGAAGGTTTATAACATAACTCTCAAAAAACCCCAAAAAATCAAATTTCAAAGATTTCAAAGTAATTGAAAAATATGCATAGTTTTAGTGGTGGTGTAGGACACAACAGCCTATAAATGGTAGCGTTGTCCATGGCCGATTTGGAAAGCTGCAGGCCTTCTTCACACGACCGTGTCCATTCCTTGGACCATGTAAGTGACCCCAAGCAAAAAATTGAGCAATGTCCGATCTTTTTGAAACTAGAAGCCATGGTATTCTCAGGGTCACACTGTCCATCCACGAACACGAGTGAAAGAGTCACAAGGTGACCCAGCGTTCATTGGTCGCGCAACACTCACCATAGCCTAAAAATGGACTAATTTGTCTGTTTTTTATGACTAAGAAACCAACACGGTCGTGTAAATATTGCCTTAGTTAATCGAAGGTGGCCTTGGACCATCAAATACCTCCATCATCCAGGTTTGCTCAGAATTGTCTTACACTACAAAGTCGTTCTTAATATTCGCCACCTACCAAAACATTCAAAAATATTCCAACTAATGACTGTATTGTTGGCTTCTGCTGCCCATGTTTTATGTGACATTTTTAAAGGGGATGTCCAACCCCTTTTTCCCCATCCGATATCAGTGGGACAATTGTCGGGGTAATCACCTGAAGCCAAGCAAGTATCATGCATGTGTCCAATTAATTAGAAATTAATTGTAATGTAGATTGGGTGGGCAAAAAGATCTGGGCCACCCCTTTAAGAAATTTTTGAAATTAGGCAATCTTCTCCATTTTGGCAGCATTGGTAACATGCCTCGGTGTTATTCCCTTCAATGCAGGATTCATACAGCCTCAGATGAGATCAGTAAGCACAGTGTATTGGGACCTCCCCACCCTTCCCCGAATCAATGGGAAGCTCTTAACCACACAAGTATCACTGATTATAATGATAGCAGCTCCACCGACTGCTGCGCCGACAGACGCACACGGCCAAACGCGGGGAAACAGAAAGAAATATATTTTTTTATTGTTCACTCCGAAGCCAATCACCCGCTCCTATTGTTTTCTGTTATCACTCAATTTTGCCAAGGGCGAGAAGAACTTTGTGTTATCACTGCTGGGAGGGAGCGTATGTTGTTTTTTGCTGTGTTTGTTGCTGAAATTTTTGATGTCACCCCAGAGAGGTTTACTCTACCCACATGAACAAAGTGAAATTTTTCCCCCCCCCCCGACAAACTACCGTATATACTCGAGCGTAAGCCAATTTTTTCAGCACATTTTTCATGCTCTCCTCGGCTTATACACGAGTCAGGGTCCACGGAGTACAGAAAACTGAAAGGACCTGGAAAGGGGAGGTCCTTTAGTGCTACTGTGATTGGCTTGTCATGAGGTCACGTGACTGTGTTGTCATCAAAGGTCCTGTAGCCACTGGTATGTAACATCTGCAGATAAGGTTGAATCTAAATCCTAGTAGCTCCGCCCACACCAGAGTCAGTCCGATCACATGGTCATGACGTCATCAGAGGTCCACACTAGGATTTAGCATCTACCCTGCAGATGAGTGGCCAGGATTCATTGTGTCTTATGGAAGATGTCTGTTGTATGGAGGAGAGGAAGCTACAGGAAAGTGACACACACAGGGACACATATCAGTAACTCTTATGTGAGGCACACAGGGGGTTAATGTGAGGGACATGATGGGGTTAACTGCTATTACTATGATCCCCCTGGAGTTACTAAGCTGTAATATACTGGACCAGACTTTTTATCTGCAATGGTGGATTCCCCCCCCCCTCGGCTTATACTCGACTCAATAAGTTTTCCCAGTTATTGTGGTAAAATTAGGGGTCTCGGCTTATATTCGGGTCGGCTTATACTCGAGTATATACGGTACCTAGATCAAGAAACCTTGGTGTAATTAGACCATTTCCCTCAATGGGAATTGTCCTTTTGAGAGTCTTATAGGAACCTCAGACTTTTTTGTATTTGAGGCTTGCTAATGTCACTGCAGAAAATTCTACAAAATTTTTTCCTTAATTTTTGTTCTGTATATCGAAAAAAAAAATACCTTTGATATAAGCCAAACAAATACATGACTCGCCCAAGTGTTACTCAGTCTACGTAAAGTTTTCCCCATTTTATTACGATGGCTTGACATTTATAATGTGGATTGTTGAGTGCTGTGGTGACAATTGTTCCATCAAAAAAAAAAAAAAAATCTTTTCAATTTTGACTCTTTCGGCCAGATGTGTCCACTTTTACCTTTCTGCAAATGTCGTTAAGAATTCCATTTCCTCACAATACAAATTCAATCTTCTTATTTCTTTTTGTAAGTAGACGCAGCATAAAGCTCTAAGGCAGTGTTCACAAAAAAAATGGCCATGCGACGGCTGTTTTTGTTAAATGGCTGTCACTCTTCCAATTTTAGAACAATGAAGGTGTATGGGTCTATTCACGTTTCCATCTTTTTGACAGACCGTTTTTTACATCTGAGATGATAGAGCCATGTGAATAGATCCGTAGACATTCATGAGTCTTGAAGCAGCTGTGTAATGGCCACCCGAAAAATACAGTAGCTGTCACAGAGCCTTTATCCACTGTCACGCAAATAAGCACTTCAGTGGACCGTCAGGGCCGTTTTTTACAGATGTTACATATCGTTGTGTGAGTAAGGCCTAGTATAAACATTTTTTGGGGTCATTTGCGTCACTCTTTTTGATAAATCTTGATCTAAGAGAAAAAGTAAGGAAGAACACGTCTGTATAACCAATTAATCTTCATCAGATTCAAGACATTCAATTGTTCGGCCCAATAAAAAATATAAATTATGTATTGAATAATTGTACAATGTTATCATCATAACCCATCGCACACAAGGACAACACGCTGTAAAATCAAAAAGCCAAAATTGCCATAAACAAATATATATTTTTGTAAAATTTGCCTACCCATCACTTATTACTGTGCCTTCCAAACCGATGGACTGCAGACTGTTTTTTTTCCGTTTGAAAAGTGGTATGACTGCATAGCTTAGCTTCTCTTGCTGCCAAAAAACCTTATATGAAGTAAAGCCCGCAAAATAAGAGCAACTTTACATTTCATTATCCATTTCTACTAAACATCATATGACTATAAAATCTTGGGGGCTCGTCCGGGATATTAATTTCAAGTTTTATGGAAAACGCAACATAACAAAATGACCTGGAAAGAAACAGACTGTAGGGTATTAAAATGTTTTTCCTTTAAGGGACAAAAAAAAGAAAAGCTTTAACACATTAGCACCAATAATCTGTATTTCATCATGTGGTATCCGATGACTTTGCAAAGTCTTAAGCAAGTATAGAATAGGCTTTCTCAATGAGATCGGTTGACAATTCAAGGTCATAAAATCATTTTATACTATGCCCTTAAGCACCGTATAATCACAGTTTAATTAAGGGGATTTCTGATCGGGATAAATTCCATGCAGGTCAGGGTCGTGTGCTTATGTGTATACGAATAATAGAGGTCATTGGAATCATAAATGAAAGCTGAACAACAGTCCTTAAAGGTGACCATACACATCAGCCCAAAGTTGACCATGGTGGATGATTTTAACTGAAAAGGTTTGATTGTTGGGTGAAATTTTACAACAATCACTCAACCAGCTGATGACAGATTGCCATTGTTTGGAAAAAGTCGGCCATGTTTTATCTAATTCTTGTTAGTCACACAAGCGAAGGATCGTTCAGCCTTTACCCAATGTCACTGAACATGACCTGTGTGAACAAATGCAATAGCAGAAATAGGCGTGAAGGTGTATGTCCACATCAATGTGAGAATTGTTCCCCCGGATGACCATATGTTCAATGGATGTTGAACCATCACTAGGGTTGAGACGATCTTGAAATTTCAGGATCATTTTCCAGCCGATCCCGATCGTGAAATTTGCTCGATCACCGATCGGGATCCGATCTTTCCCGATCCCGATCGCTCAACCCTATTAATGATATATACATAAATAGGGTTGAGCCGATCCTGAGATAACCTCCGACCTCGATCCCGCTGGAAAAGATCGGGATCGAAATACCGATCACGATCATGAAATTTACTCGATCGACGATCGGAATCTGATCTTTTCCGATCCCTCAACCCTAACCATCACCCTACTTTGGTCTAATGTGTAAGGCCATGAATTATGTGCAGGCTTGAATTACAGAAAGTTCCTATACAGAGCAAATACTCCTCCCTCGAACAGAAATAAAGTCATCAATATCAGATTGTGAGGAGCAACACTTGCCACTCCCATCAATCAGCTACGGTTCCAGTGATGTCACTTTCATCGGTCACATGGGCGCTTTGCAGAACTATTCACGTGAATGAAGCCTATCCTCATCACTACTGTCCGATACATTGGGGACAACAGACAGGGAGGGACTACTAAAATCATATATGACTATAATACTTGGAGTCCAGGTCTCAGCTCAGGGCTCAGTCCATTAAATATAGTCATAATCCGGACTGAATATGCCCAGGTGAACCGACCTTATAGAGATAACCCTTACTAGTAAAGTTCCCAATCTTAATCTACCTGTCATGCTTAAAACAAGCAGCATTTAAAGGGGATCTTAAGGGGAGGGTCTGTATATACTTATTTCCTCCATGGATTTTAGGCAAGGAAACCAGGGGTTTTGGTGTGGTTTCGACCCTGGGTCATTGGAACAAGCACCCACACCCTATTTACTCTGCCTTTTCCCTCTCCCATGTTCACTTCTACTTGTGCTTTGCGGACTGGCAGAGTAGATTATAAGGGTAAGTTCACACTGGGATACGGCCTCAAAATCCTGACCAAAATGACGGCTCCCATTGAAAGAAGCGACATGCTCATCGAATCCGCCTGAAGACACTCCCTCCCGACTAGGCCCATTCATTTGGGCCTAATGCGGAGCAGAGTGCGCGACTGGATGCTGGTGCACTACAATGGCATCCAGTCGCAGCTACCCGTATTTTGGTCTCCGGACCAAGGTTCTGGACCAAGAACCCCATGTGAACTTACCCTAATAGTATAACCAACTACCATAGTGCAAAGTGGGAAGCTGAGCAACCTGAGAGGTGGTAGTTCCAATAACAAAACCCTGAGTCAGAACCAGCCTGTTCCCCTTAGGTTCATCACCTAAAAATCCTGCCGAAAGAAAGTAAGTAGTCACTTATGGACACAAGTGGCCCAGCTCTACTTGTCTTCGACTTAAGACCCTTTAAACCAGCCACCGATGGGTAAAACGGCCATTCGGAAAACTGGTCACTCCCAATCATTGTCCACAGGATGGATACAAGATGGCGGCACGGCCCATTCCGACCAAATAAATATTGGAATTAAAACACACACAAAGTAAAAAAAAAAAAAGGCTCAAAACTGTAAAAACAAAAGGCTACAAACCCCAAACCATTCATGAAAAAAAAACTCGTGGGAGAGGAGGTCTTCGGCATATAAGGCACACATCTGAACGTACAATCAGCTTAAAGACTGTGTGAAACGGATAGGAAGAAAGCATACATATATATTTTATATATATATATCTATATCGTACAAGTGTCCTTGATTACCTAAAAAAAAATGTAAAAAATAAAAAAATATAAAAAAAATTTAACAGCCATTTACATTCTATATCCATTCATGATATGGTCGCTGCCTATGGAAAAAGCCATATTAGACGAAGGAAAAAAAATAAAACCGTAACAATGACCTTAACGTAAAACGATAGTCACAACCAAGATTTTAACTAATTCTTCCCGTTGTTGTGTTTCGAATTTTTTTTTTTTTTTTGTCTTAATGTTGTCCAATGGGTTTTCTGGTTTGCTCTTTCCCAGCATCCGACGCTCAGACCGTGTTAACTGTGTGTACATATATATTATAAATATATGTATATTAAATATACTAAGTGTTCCTCTCGCTGTTTAGTGTTAATTTATTGCAAAGCTACAGGACTTGAGATGAAAGAATTCAGTTTTGGTTTCCTATATTCCGATATCGAACCATGATCTATTATTCTTGTGGATAAGAACATTAAAAAAATATCTATTTTATAAATACGGACAAAAAAAAAATCTATTTAAAATATATATTTTTTAGGCGGCCGTCATGGTGAAGAGGATACCAATGGCTCCATAGTTGTTCGACTGTATCGAAAAAAAAATTCAGAAAAATATATTTAATCTAAGGGGATGTGCCAAAAAGAAACCTGGTATTAAAATTTTTGAAAATGTTTTAAAAAATTTTAACTTTAAAGGGAGTCTACCATTAAAAATCATTTTTTTCTTCTTAAGACGGAATAGCCTTCAGAAAGGCTATTCGTCTCTTACCTTACGTTTTCTTCCGGCTGGGGTTACACGTGCATGTACTCCATAGAACTACAAGAGCGTACTGCGCATGTGCACAAGAACGGCATCCAAAAAATGGCCACCGGCCAGCATGCGCACTCGGCTCTGCTTGCGTCTCGATGGCAGAGCCGACTGCACAGGCGTCGGAGTATGAACCCAGCCGGAAGAAGACGACAGAAGAGGCGGTTGCTGTTGAAGATGGAGGCGTCGCTGGAGAGAGTTCTCTGGCAGCATCGGGGACGCCCCCAGTGCTGTTTGAGTGCTGGGACCCACCCCCAGTGCTGCGAGAGAACTCATTTGCATACCGGTAAAAAAACGGTATTTCTACCGAACGGCGGGCCGGAGACAATTTCTAAAGGTAGGAGATGAATAGCCTTTCTTAAGGCTATTCTAACGTCTTAACGAGAAAAAATTGATTTTTAATGGTAGAATCCCTTTAAGTTAGAAAAAAAAAAAAATCGCCACCAATCATGGGGTCAGAAACAGAAAAAAAAAATTCCCTGCAATTCTAATATGGAGTCATTGTCCTTCCACCATGACAGCGAAGACAAAAAATATTTTGAAAAAGGGAGGGGGGGGGGACCATTAAAGAAAACAAAAAAACAAAAATGTGAATCTAGAACTTGTAACAGCATATTGCACTGACCACTTGGAACACCTTCCATCAAAAGTCCCTCGTTTGCTAAACTTTGTTATAAAAAATAAAATCTGAATTAAAAAAAAAAAAAAAAAAAAAAATCACATAAAAAAAAAAAGAAAATGCATATTGTTAGAAAGAATCGAAAGTGAATAAATCCCGAGCTTGGCTTTAGCATTCTATCGAAACTGTAAGAAAAAAAAAAAAGTGACGACAATAATTGTGCTAATAAAGTTTATTGTATTGAATTGTAATTTGTGTCTTGGCCATTTCTTTAGTCGTAATAAAAAAAATTTAAAAATTTTGTCTATATTCACCAGTGGCGGAGCTTAAAGGGAGTAGCACTAGCACAGTCCCTGTAGAACTATAGGCAGAGTCAGATAGACAGGATTCTCCTGCTTCCTGATCATTGCCAAGATAGGCACATAAGCTGTTTGGTGCAACAAGGGCGTCACTATTGCTCTCAATGCACCAAAGAGCGATCTCTCCTGTTATGATAGACTGGGCCAGGCAGCGTACATGTCAATCATAGCAGTAACAAGGGGATTGGGGTCAGGGGTGAACCTACCTTTTTTGCCGCCTGAGGCGGATGACAGAAAGCCGCCCCCTCCCCCCGGGAGGAGGGGGCGGAGCGAAGGGGGTGGGGCGGAGTGAAGGGGGGCGTGGCGGAGCGGCGTTAGCAGGCAGGGAGAGGACCTGCTCTCTGCCTGAGCGTGAGGGGAGGCTGCTGGAGCAGCGCTGCGTCCACAGGGCCTCCCCAATCCACCGCTCGCTTCCCGTACCAGGCTGCTGAGACAGTGACGCTAAGCCAGTCCAGGACAGTTTGTCCTGGAATGGCTTAGGTAAGCAAAAATGTAATCAACGGGAGTCGGTCATCTCCTTTTTCCATGAGTGGTTTGTTCCTGCTCATGGAAAAAAGAAGTGACCTGCCCTTTCTTCAGGCGGATTCAGCCGCAGACATCTGCCTCGTGACACCTCCCTCCCGACTAGGCCCATTCATTTGGACCTAATCCGGAGCGGAATATCAGGACTGGATGCCGGATCACTGCAACGGCATCCAGTCGCGGCTAGCCGTTTTTTTGGACTGGAATGTGAGGCGGTCTCCAAAAAACCCTGTGTGACGTAGTCTAGTGCAGACCTGGGCATTGTATGGACCGCGGGCCACATCCGGCCCTCTGACTGTTTCTGACCGGCCCGTATAGGGTTGTAGGATAAAGGAAGATGCTGAATGGCAAGTCAGATAAAGAACCTTTGATGACATCATCAAAGGTCCTGTAGCTCACTATCCGTTAGTGGGTGGATAGCCTTTTAGAACCATTTCAATTTCTCAAGTGGCCCCATGGGTCTAGTGGCAAAAGCCACTAGAAAATAAAATGGTGTACAAACTATGCACTTACTTTACTATAGATTTTGGTTATATACATTTTTCACCTCACTAGACAGTTTTGAGAAGCTTATAGCAGTGTGTGTGTGTGTGGGGGGGGGGGGGCGAAGCGGAGTCATAAAATGCAACATTATTTGGCCTATAGTAGTGTAAATCAGTGGCCCAAATCTGGACTCCCCAGACCTGGTGCTACAGAGGTACTGGAGGAGACCTGGGTCATCTCCACAGTAGGAGTGGTACTACTACTAAGAACCAGGGAACAAGGTTCAGGTGCTGGCCCGTATGTTGATGCCTGGGAGTGAAGAGAACCTCCGATACAGGAAATATATCTGGTCTGGGATCCAAATGAAAGGGGTTAATCAGGGAGTAATAAAGCTGACCAGTGTATTCCCTGCACTCAAAGTGTTATCTACAGCTCCAAATGTACCGCTGTGGAGGGCAGCGGGGGAGGCCACAACTCTTGTTCCTCTTCTCCCCTGCAGCCATTCCAATGCTCAATGATGTCATCAACCCATCGAGTAGAATCGAGTGATGTCAGTCACAAGACCCAGAGTCAGAGTGTCAGCAGGAGAGGCAGAAGAATTAAGAGTTCCAGTCTCCCCGGCTTTCCTCCGGACAGGTAACATCTAAATGTGTGACGTGTTAACAAGACGCCATCTTTACTATTGGTCTTCACCTTGGACCTTCACCTGACTGCAGATCCAGGTATGTTGACCTTCACCATCACCCCTAGTGTAACATAAGCCATTTAAAAAGGAGGAGTCGGTCAGAAGGAAGAATGGTCGGACAACCAGCCAGAATGCATTACCTTGATAAGACAAGGTTTTCTAACCCAACCGCAATTTCTTATTTTCATATTGACAACCTATCCACGGGATAAACCTTCAATATCTAAATACTGGAAGTCCAAAGCAATGGAGGTTCGACCCTGCACTGACCAGCTGATCAGGAAGCCACTGTGGTGTAGGAGCCGGAAGCAGTTCTGTTCCTATACAATAAGAGTGCAGTTTCCGGCCACCACTGCTATAGAGCGGAGGGGGCTGCAATTCTGGGCCTATTATTTGAATAGGAGGAGAGCTGCTTCTAGCCTTGCCTACAGCAGTAGGATCGGATTATCTGTGCAGTGTCTGAGTGTCAGTCCCCACCTGGCACCATAAAGGCCAATATAGAGTTATCATGGGGAACCATGGAGTGTGGGCGAGCATTATCCTGCTGAAAAATACCAGTTGACTGTCTGACATGAGAGACCACACATGCGGCCACAGGATATCCTGTACATAGCACTGAGCAGTTTGAGTCCTTCATATCACTACTAGGGGTGACTGACTGGCTCCCCAGAAGGGGGCGGTGTGTCACTACAAAACAAAGAAAGGTTTGAAGAGCTCACCACAAGGCCTGTATACTCCAACATGGGCGTCATCAGAGCCCAAACAGAACGTGTACTCATCACTAAAGACTATACAGTCCACGTATACGGCTCCTGGCTTGGGAAGAAGTGGGGGGCGCGTAACAAAAAGGCACACTTTGTGTCTGGGTGGTTGACAAGGAAAATGAAGAAGTGGCTTGTGCTGGTCAGTGGATAAAACAATCCTCTACTGGTGATGGGTCTGTAGCTTGTTCATGGTGTGCGCCCCCAAGTAACCACTGCCCGATACCTCCTAACACCTAGGTCAGAACGGCCTAGTCGGCGGGCAATGTGTCAAAACAACCATCCTGCTTTCCTCAGTCCAATGACGCAACCCCTCCCAGGTATGAGTAGTGCATCATAGAGACATATCTAGCAGTCACCGATCTCTCATCAAAATGTACACTACCCAAAAGTAGCCTCAGCCCCCACCTCGAGATAAATAATCCAGACAAATACAGAATGTACTTCTCTTATTGCATTTATTTCTATATAATATATAATATTCATTTGTTTAAACTTAACAATTTGCAACTTCATAAACATCCAGCTCGATAGATTAATAAAACAGTGATAAAGCAAAGCCATTTTACTGCTTCAAAATCCTCAAGTTTGGTTCAGCCAGAGGTTTTTTTTTTTTTTTTTTTTTTTTTATTTCTCAGAAATGCACATTAATTGTTGGAGAGGGTGGAGAGAATTTTTTTAATTTTTTTTTTTAGATTTTATTTTTTTTTAACATAGGTTTAATGAAAACTGTAGAGAAAAAAACAAAACAAGAAAAAAAAAAAAAAAAGGGAGAAAAAAAAAAAAAAAAAAAATTCAGAAGAGTGCAAACAATTGCATTATATATACAGTATCCTGCCGGGTAGCCATAGACTCCAGAGCATGAGTAACCTGCAGAGCAGCCCCCCCCTGGTAAATGTGACGAAACAAGTCCCAGCGCTTAACGTAACGTCAAAGAAATGTGTCTGAACATGAATGTACTACCTGTAACTTCAACATGGCGGCGACCACCCGTCTCCATTTTATGCGTTACAACAAAATATATATATTCTCCCCCCGCAGAATGAAACAATATTCAGCCTATGACACCTCTAGGACCTTGTGCAATCGTGAGGTCACTATTTACCCCCGATCGATCAGGCGGAATACACATATGGCTCACAAAATGAGGGGGGGGGGGGCAGTGGGAGGAGATCTCCACGAAATTCAACAGGTACAAAAAGATTGATGTCGAACAGTATGGAGAAAAATAAAATGAAAGAAAAAAAAAAACAAAAAAAAAACACCCAAACATTCAAGCAGTGAATGCACAGAGCTCCGTGCATATTTTTTGTCACATGCAATTTTTTTTTTTTTTTATCTTAAATCAACACACAAGCTGAATTTTAAGACTTCGTTTCAGTAGAATCAGACAAAAAAAAAAAAAATAAAATAAAAAATAATTAAATTATGAGGAAAAAAAAAAAAAAAAAAAAGGAAAAAATAAAAAAAAAGAAGATAAAGATGGGAACTTGGGTGTACAAGCTGGATTAAGATGGCTGGTTTTTTTTTTCCCTAGAAACAGAACGTTACTTACAAAAATAATTCTTATGCTCTTTCCTCCGCTCCCTCCCTCTTTAGTTTCTCTAGAGTCCCTCTTTCCATATCCTCAAACTGCTGGTAATAAAACGGTCTAGAACAAAGTTCGGACAGTGGGAAGAGACTAAAAGGTTTCCAACGTGTGAGTCGACCCTTCTTCTTTCTCACTCTAAAGCCGACGTATCCAAAGTGCAGTTATGCAAAGCAAAAAAAAAAAAAAATAAAACCCCCAAAAAAACTATTTTTTTTGCCCCTTTCCAAAAAGAGAAAAAAAAAACAAAAATACCAGGGCATAAGAGGAACAGCGTGGTTTCTTACACTATAGTCCTAGAACTTTGATAAAAAGCTGAAAAATGTCTGTTAGTAAAGAACTCCCTGACGCCCCCTGTCGGCCGAGGAGGAAGGGAAAGCTCCACGCCAGAAAGAAGGATGGGAAAGAGGCGGCTCATGATGGGATGCACTGGACTCGATCGGGACCCTCTTCGTCGTCGTCGGAACTGTCGGAGGTGCTGGGGGAGTCGTCGGAGTCGGCATCGGCGGTGTTCAGGCCGGGATCTCTTCTCCTCTGCCATTAATAAGTGTCATTTACAAAAATTAAAAAAAAAAAAAAAAAAAAAAAAAAAAAAAAAAAAAGAGAAAAACCAAAAACTGTCAACAACGGCATAAGCAATACAAACAACAGTATAAACAATACGGTTATATGATCTATATGACAAGGGCAACTGGGAATGGTGGATCACACTTCACAACCTAGGATTTTTAAAATTTTTTTAGTCTCCCCCACCCCCACCACCCATCTGAGACGATGAGTCAGAAGAGCACCGTGACACAGAATCATCATCTCCGCACCTGCAGCGCTCAAAAACTACAAAAGCTACAGCACAGAACTGCCAATTTACAGCAATCGAGTAACCATCGGAGGCTTCGCTCTGTGCGGCACAATGGAGATGATGACGAGCGCAGGTGGAGGGTTATTAACCTCGGGTGGGCACAATATCTGGAGCGGAGTCACCGCGTATATACAGTATATCAGGACAGGAGGTTCCAAACTATAGCGACATAAAAGGTTTTAAACTGTCCCGCACCAAAAAAAAAAACAAAAAAAACCCCATTTTCACGAAAATTAAAAAAAAACAAAAAAAACAATTATTTATGTAGTTTAGTAAAAACCGTTCTTAGTAATGGCATTACAACCTGTCAATTAGCGCTTGTGTCTGGCAAATCCCCATCAGCTTGGCATCTAATTAAGAGCTGTGTGCGAGTAAATAGCCATAAATAAAGGACAAGTAATGGGGTTTTCACAAGATAGACAACCCACGCACCGCTACGGAGACAGACCGGCACGGCTGGATCTAATCCTGCTCCAGGAGAGTGTGGATACAGAAACATAGATCCCGCCTCACCTGAGCCCATAGTCATAGTAGTTATATTCTTGTACATAGGAGCAGTATTATAGTAGTTATATTCTTGTACATATGAATAGTATTATAGTAGTTATATTCTTGTACATATGAATAGTATTATAGTAGTTATATTCTTGTACATAGGAGCAGTATTATAGTAGTTATATTCTTGTACATAGGAGTAGTATTATAGTAGTTATATTCTTGTACATAGGAGGTAGTATTATAGTAGTTATATTCTTGTACATAGGAGCAGTATTATAGTAGTTATATTCTTGTACATAGGAGCAGTATTATAGTAGTTATATTCTTGTACATAGGAGCAGTATTATAGTAGTTATATTCTTGTACATAGGAGCAGTATTATAGTAGTTATATTCTTGTACATAGGAGTAGTATTATAGTAGTTATATTCTTGTACATAGGAGGTAGTATTATAGTAGTTATATTCTTGTACATAGGAGCAGTATTATAGTAGTTATATTCTTGTACATAGGAGCAGTATTATAGTAGTTATATTCTTGTACATAGGAGCAGTATTATAGTAGTTATATTCTTGTACATAGGAGCAGTATTATAGTAGTTATATTCTTGTACATATGAATAGTATTATAGTAGTTATATTCTTGTACATATGAATAGTATTATAGTAGTTATATTCTTGTACATAGGAGTAGTATTATAGTAGTTATATTCTTGTACATAGGAGCAGTATTATAGTAGTTATATTCTTGTACATAGGAGGTAGTATTATAGTAGTTATATTATTGTACATAGGAGGTAGTATTATAGTAGTTATATTCTTGTACATAGGAGCAGTATTATAGTAGTTATATTCTTGTACATAGGAGCAGTATTATAGTAGTTATATTCTTGTACATAGGAGCAGTATTATAGTAGTTATATTCTTGTACATAGGAGCAGTATTATAGTAGTTATATTCTTGTACATATGAATAGTATTATAGTAGTTATATTCTTGTACATAGGAGGTAGTATTATAGTAGTTATATTCTTGTACATAGGAGTAGTATTATAGTAGTTATATTCTTGTACATAGGAGCAGTATTATAGTAGTTATATTCTTGTACATAGGAGCAGTATTATAGTAGTTATATTCTTGTACATAGGAGGTAGTATTATAGTAGTTATATTCTTATACATAGGAGTAGTATTATAGTAGTTATATTCTTGTACATAGGAGGTAGTATTATAGTAGTTATATTCTTGTACATAGGGGGCAGTATTATAGTAGTTATATTCTTGTACATAGGAGTAGTATTATAGTAGTTATATTCTTGTACATAGGAGCAGTATTATAGTAGTTATATTCTTGTGCATGCATGTAAACCTTGTGCATGCATGTAAACTGCTCTCGTGTAGATCTTTTTGGTGCAGCAACTGAGAATAGAGTGTGACCAGTATTATATGTGCCCCGTCACTTTACTTTATAGACAACCTGGTACTCACCCTGCGGTGCCCCCTTTGCCGAAGATGGTGCATAAGAAACCAGAGCATGTGGTTATCAAACAAGTCTGCATGGTGTAGACTGTCCTCATCTCGCTCTTGCTTATTTTTCTTAATAACCTGGAAAAAAAAAAAAAAAAAAAAACCCACGAAAGTGTGAACTGGAGTTTTGGGGGAGTCTCCGCCACCGATCCCTACATGTCATGTAGTACCAGATCTGATGTAGAACCCACCAGTCCAAGTTCTGGGTCACCAGGCATTCCTGCTCCAGATTACAGGGCTGTCACTGTATTTCATTACAAGGAGTGGGAGGGGGCTCTAAGAGTATGGCCCCCCACCTCTGGTAGATCTATAAGATACCCCAACATCTACTCCTGTCCAGCCTGACCTTGGATCTATATGAAAACACAAGCAATGACAGATCCAGCAAATGCCCCATCTGTCTGACTGGGGTGCACATAACCCCCTACATTGGTAATGAAGTGGTTACATGGCATGAGATCCATCTCCCCAGAGCAGTGACTACAGCGCCATATGGATTGGAGATGAGCTCACCGCCGAGCTGACTAATTTGGGCCCACACAATCAGAAGATGCTTTTGAGGAAACAGTTAACCCCCTAAGTGCTATGGTGGTGGAGGGGCCCCAGGCAGACAAGGGGGGAGGGGCTGTTTTAGGCCCCATGAATACAAAAGAATCAGTATCATACACTGGCCTGTTCAGAGAACCGGACTCCCGCCATCATTAATACAAGGAGTCCCCGCCTACTCGCGGCTCCACCGTCCCGTACTGTGTATAATATAGGACAGTAGAGTCACGAAGAGGCGGGGCTTATGGAGTCAGATCACTATGAAGGTGGTGGTGGAGAGATTGGGAGTTTGGTCTCCCCACCTGACTCACCTCCTTCAGTCCGTCCAGCTCAGTCGGGTCCTTGGCCGTCGGGAGCCAGATCTTCACGTCGTAGTCTAGGCCGCTGGTTGCCAGGACGGGTAGATGAGGGTGAGGCTCTAAGCAGTTAACCTGTGAAGACAACAAGAAGTCAACGTCCGATATGATAGAAAATCTTCATCCCCCATCAACCTAAAATCATGGTCACTCCATCACCTGGTACCCGCATTAGCCCAAAAACCGGAGGACGAGGGGATTTTTCGTAGTCTCCATTTTCCGAACATCCCGATATTCCGCTCTCCGGCTTTATTACACTACAGCTCTATCTCCAGGCGACTCTTCCGCAGCCTTCGTTGCACATTTGTCGAGGTTATTACCTCGTCGTACTCCTGGGGACGCTGTAAAGAGCGCGGCCCCCCTCCCTTCCCCGTATACGCAAATTATAGGATTACAGGCCCGCGCTCGCCATCTATAGAAAACACCATTGATAAATTACCAGCCTGCTACACATCCACGAGATAATCCAGAGAAATAACCCTGTACCCGACGCCGAAACCCTGAGGAGCGCTGAACGGCGAACAAAAGCCGCCAGATTCTTCATACTAAGTGAGAATTATGGCCGTGTGTGAACGTGCCGACCCCCCCCAGAGGACAGAGGAGGAAATGAACGGTGTATCTGCAGCTTAACGCTAATATCCATGAGGGTTATCATCAGATGCAGCCGCCGCTGGAGAACACAAGGGGGCGCACCCTGCAATAGCGGCATATAGGCCGATCATATGACTAACCGTGCCCTCATAGTTTGGCTCTACTAATAATGCTAGTGGGGGCAGATGTGGTAAATTAACCCCTTTATCACATCTTCCCCTACCGAGAAGTCAATCCCATTGAACTCCAGAGCTCCGATGTCAGGAGCAGCCCCCCCCCCCCCCCCAAATTTCGAACAACCCCTTTAAGCTACGCAATAGTACCTGGAGCAGGACGGTTGCACTACCAGAGCCAGATACCTCGAAAAATCAGTAGTGGTCTAGACTGGCTTCTCCCACTTTCTGCTCAGTGTCTACAGAGTAGATGTAAACTTTCAGCTCCTCCTCCCCTCTCACAGCACAGCCCATTAAGAAGCTGCAGCTGCATCTCCCTCCTTCACATCATCCATTTTTGATGATTGAGGAGGTTTGTGATTATTTACACACACCCTAGGAATTAGTAATGGGTAAAGAGTTTCGTAATGAGCCGGGTTCATTCCAAATTCTCCAAAAATTTCAGCTGAAAGTGTAGTGATGTGGTTGCCTCCGGCCTTATTAGGCCTCAGTGGTGACCTTGGGGAAGGAGATTGGAGTTGAGCTTGCATATGGCCTCGGAAGGCGCCCAAGGATGTTACGGTCAGGATCAGAGACTTGATTTGGACTGAACTAGTTTGTTCCAAAATGAAATCTTCTCGGTGAACCTTTGCAGAGCAGTTCTCAAAAGGTTCCACCATCACAACTGGGGAGAGAACTATAAGCTGCGGAAAGGTGAAGAAACCACTTACCCGAGCTTAGACATTGAGTTCCGCTTCCATTTGTGGCAAAGGACATCATGTCTGTTGGTCACATGACCACGATGCAGCTCAGTCCTATTCAAGTGAATGGGTCTGAGCTGCAATACCAAGTCCAGCCACTATACAATGGATGGCGCTGTGCTTTATGAGTTATAAGAGCCCAATATCATGGGCTAAGGATAACCTGTCCTGGTCATGTGATGGTCACACTGGTGCACGGCTCGTCACAAGACACCCCTCCAAATATCTGCAGTGTGACGATCCGAGCACCTCTGTGCCCATCACATAACTTTAAGCAGACAATGACCCGGTCCCCGGTTTTATTTTCGTGACCCTCCATTCACTCGCACTGCTCCCTTCCTTACCACTCCACCCTTGTCGCCGTCCATGAACTGCACAATCTGGCAGGAAGATTTCTCCCACAGGAAGATGTGGCCGCAGTCGCTTCCGCTCACCACAAACTCGCTCTTCGGCCCGTAAAAGTTGACGCCTTTCACTGAATAAGTTAAAATGAAATCAGAAGAATCAGCTTGTGACAACGTATAGAAGGTGCCGGCGCCATCCTGCAACATTGTAGCCCGAGGTTAGTGCAATCTGCTTATACAAGTGCCGGGAAACTACAACCCCCAGCATCTCTTCTCACGTACAACCATAACACCTCAACACCCCCCCCCTCCACGGAGCGCAGTCAGAGAAGGATTTGGAGCTGCCATATTAGCATAAACCTGCATAAACAGGAGCACTTAGCTGGAAATATTTAATGAGCTCGCACAGACTCGCACAAAGGCAGCCGTAATGAGAACGCGGCGGTGGCGTGCGAGGAGATGTGGCCTGCAGAGCATTGCACGAGCCCGCTGCAGACTGTATGGCAGGGGAAGGGTTAATGTGCAGCATGTGGGGGCTCAGTGGCAGAATCGGTAATAATAATTGTAATTGGGTATTTCTGGCCTGCACTGCTCTCTGCTGGGTGGAGGTGGTACTGCAGAAAACCTCAAGGAGCCTGGAATTCAATTTAGAGTCAGGAATCTTAACCAACATTCAAGCATCACCCAGCTTTCCCGGGACACTATATAGTATCGTAACAGTGGTTTTTGTCATAAATTGAAGATAGGTGCGGTCCGACCCCCGCAGATCAGCTGTTTGCAGAGGACATAGTGTTCAGGTAAGAGCTGTAGCCACCCCACTACTTACCAAGCACAGCGCCGTACATTGTAGTGGTTGTGCTTAGTATTGCAGTTCAGCCCATTCACTGGGTTGCGATCAGTCTATGAACAGCTGATCTGTGGAGGGGCCCGGATGTTTGACCCCTGCTGATCTTCAATTTTTTTAGACTATGGATAGGTACTGAAAACACCTTTAAGCAGTAGTACCCAACTTTACCACACAGACATGGGGTTTAGGGTTCAAGAAGAGCCCCTCTAATGGGGGCAGAGGGTTGGGGGTCACATAGGTTTACACGTCTAAGGACGGCTTCTCACCTGTGGCATTATTCCGGTGCCCCTTGTACCTCTTTATGTACTGCGCCCCATCACTGTGAGAGGAGTTGAACAGGTAGATGTCTTCATCGTTGTAGCTGGCGAGGAGTTCTGGAGACCACGGGGAGAAGAAGAAAAGCAAATGGTCAAACTTATAAGGAATGGGGTACTATACGATGCCCTCTCCAAGGCTGACCACCACCCACTGACTGTCTTCAAGGAGTTGTCTGGAATAGGATAGCAATTGCTGAGGCCTCTTCACTATTTATGAAGTACAGCGCCACCCACTGTATAGTGGCTGCACTAGGTATTGCAGTTTAATAAGACTGACTTACAGTGAGGTCATGTGACTAACAGACGTCAGGTCAATATCATTACTGGACAAACCCTTTAATAGGTACAGACGTCTAAAAAGTATCATGTGACCATTTTCTAGATACCGGGCTCCTAGGGGGAGGAGCATACACTGCAGCCCATTTTCCAGCCTGTTGATTGGCCCTTTCACTTTATACCTGTCACTATTGAAGAGCCCAGCAGTCAGTTTCTCCTTAGTGTGAGCGGCTGATAACAGAGAGCAATACATTGCGGTCATCGTCAGGTTTTACGCACTAAAGGGTTAACCACCATGACAACGTTTCGCAGCAGACGATGAAGATCTGCCAGGTTATTATCATGCAGTGTGAACTAAGCCGAGATCATCTCCGAGTGGGGAGAGAATAATAAAATGTAGATATTGTGAGGTCTGGAGGAGTCAAACAAACATGGCCGCTGCCCCCAGTAGTCACCTACCTGCTGTGTACCCTGCACCAGTGGGGAAGGGGGTGTCACAAAGCGATATTAACCCCTTAATGGACAGGTCTTCCTTTTTTTTTACTATACTAACACACAAAGTAAACGACAGGGCGGATTATTGAGAGTCACGCGGGCCCCTGGGCAGGAGGTCGGGCACTCACCTGTACCATCATGGCTGTACACCAGGCAGGTGATGTTTGCTTTTGCTTCACTTGTTACCTAAAACAGAGACAGAAATCATTGACAGGTTCCTGGCGCCCCCTACTGGCTATAATATCGGTATTACAGAGCGTACAATGGAGCGTGCTCTTAAATACAAGGGTAAGAGACCCCCCACACACACACACACCTTTAAACAGTAAGTGAGCTTCTAGCACAAGGCCATGTTCAGTTAAAGAGAATTTTTCTGGTGTATGTATTGAGGAACTATCCTCATTGGCGAGGGTCCATCACCTGGGACCCCCTCAGGGATCGGCAGTGATAGCAAAACTTCTGCGTCACAGGCCACATGATAACTCGTACATCGGTCACGTGGCCTGTTTGCAGATCGGTCCCATTCAATACCACTATACAATGTCTGAGGCAGTGCTTGGTAAGTAGTGGAAAGGCCGCAAACAAAGGGGGGGAATGGAGAATTTTGGACCACTGCCGATCTTTAATGGATGTCCCATACAAAAATAGGCCATCAATTACCATGTCTGGAGAACCCCTTTAACGCAGAAATATTTATGCCAAGCTGGAGGACGGCTTTAGAAGGTGGGAGAGGTGACCGACATTACAGCGGTGGACGGACGGGCGCATGATCTGCTCAAAGCAGGAGACTTACACTAAAACACTCTCAATGGACTAGACCAAGTCCTGGTAGTCGGCGTGTCCCCACCAGCACAGGCCAAAAATTTTAAAGGGATCCTATCATTTTTCTAACACATAGGAATAGCCTTAAGAAAGGCTATCCTTCTCCTACCTTTAGACGTTTTCTCCGAGCCACCATTCAGTAAATCCGGACGCCCCCAATGCTGCGAGAGAAATCTCCAGTGCCGCCTCGATCTTCTTCTGGAACAGCCTCTCCCTGTGTCTTCTTCTGTCCTGATTTCAATCTTCTAGGCCTTGGGCAGAGCCAAATACTCATACCCGCGGCCACAAGAAAATGGACGCTTACACAGTAAGCTGGTGTAAGCAGCCATTTTCTTGTAGCCACGGGCATGCACAGTTGGCTCTGCCCGAGGCCCGATGGCAGCGCAGACTGCGAAGATTGAAACCAAGGACGGAAGAAGACGCACAGAGAAGCCATTCCAGAAGAAGATGGAGGCGGCGCTGGAGATTTCTCTCACAGCATTGGGGACGCCCCCAGTGCTGCGAGAGAACTCATTTGCATACTGAAGAAAACCGGGATTTATACCGAATAGCGGCACGGAGAAGACATCTAAAGGCAGGAGAAGAATAGCCTTTAAGGCCATTCCTATGTGTTGATAGGATCCCTTTAAGGGGTCCACGGCCTTATGCTCTGAACAGGTCTCCTACCTTCTAGGATAGGAAACCGCACAGAAGCCAGGAGGATTGTTGAAAAGATTTATAAGTTTCCTGTCCTTGGAGGCGGACCCTCCTCTCTGCATGGGTGCGGTTATTGGGGAGGGGGAAACCCCTTTGAGATCCTTCCCTGATCACCTCACATACAGCAGCTCTCACCAGGTGATGAGGACAGAACTTCTTCAGGACTCCGTTATTTTCATTCTCGTTAATTTTCCGCTGGTCGTAGATCCTAGGAGAGATGAGAGCGCCATGAGACGACACACACTCCCAAATAGCTGCACAACTCTAGAAATGAGTCATTCAGGTCTGTAGGAAAGCTAGGTGGAAACCATAGACATTGTCTCACCGCACAAACTGGTCTCGTCCTCCCACAGCAAACTGGTAGGTATTGGCGGGGTTGACGTAGATGGTGTACAAGCCGATCTTCTTGTCCTTCTCCTTGGTGACCACCAGTCGCCTTTATAGGGGAAACGGCAGGTGAGGAGGAGAAAAAGCACAAGCGGCAGCAACGACGCACAAACAGATCTGTACTCACGAGGCCGGCCGATCTTGCCGCAGGTCAATAGTGAAGACCACGGCGTCCTCGCCGGCCGACAGGAAAGTGCATGGAGAGTCTGGTTCCAGGGCGAGCTGAAGGGTGAGATTAAATTCTAGTATTATGTCCAGAGATAGCAGAGATACAGGGTAAAGCATGGACATAAAGAATAGGGTACAGATCACACCGTTCACCCACCTTGTGCGACGCCCCTTTGTGCTGCGCCACCCGCTTTGTGTTCTTGCAGCACTGAGTGGCGGACAGTTCAGCGACGCGTACCTGCCCATCCCGGGCACACATTGCAAGCGTGGAGTCCCCACTGTTCGGAAGGAATTTTGCCTTAAGATAAAAAAAAAAAAAAAAAAGGCAAATGGGAGGTCACCAAAAAACAGAAGGAAAGACGATTACATTATAACCTGCAAATCTTCACCACAACATCCTGACCCGAGACATCACTAGGACACAGCGACAATGCAGGAGACTTATAACACCAGCCAAGAAACCACAAGGCACAAACTGCACGCTACTAATACTATAGTACTGCAATCTGCTCCAAGAAACAAAACCACCATCCAGATCATTGACCCCATACAAGAATAACTACCTCCTATGTACAAGAATATAACTACTACAATACTGCTCCTATGTACAAGAATATAACTACTATAATACTACCTCCTATGTACAAGAATATAACTACTATAATACTACTCCTATGTACAAGAATATAACTACTATAATACTACTCCTATGTACAAGAATATAACTACTATAATACTGCTCCTATGTACAAATATATAACTACTATAATACTGCCTCCTATGTACAAGAATATAACTACTATAATACTACTCCTATGTACAAGAATATAACTACTATAATACTGCTCCTATGTACAAGAATATAACTACTATAATACTGCTCCTATGTACAAGAATATAACTACTATAATACTGCCTCCTATGTACAAGAATATAACTACTATAATACTGCTCCTATGTACAAGAATATAACTACTATAATACTGCTCCTATGTACAAGAATATAACTACTATAATACTGCTCCTATGTACAAGAATATAACTACTATAATACTGCTCCTATGTACAAGAATATAACTACTATAATACTGCTCCTATGTACAATAATATAACTACTATAATACTACTCCTATGTACAAGAATATAACTACTATAATACTACCTCCTATGTACAAGAATATAACTACTACAATACTGCTCCTATGTACAAGAATATACCTCCTATGTACAAGAATATAACTACTATAATACTGCTCCTATGTACAAGAATATAACTACTATAATACTGCTCCCTATGTACAAGAATATAACTACTATAATACTACTCCTATGTACAAGAATATAACTACTATAATACTGCCCCCTATGTACAAGAATATAACTACTATAATACTACCTCCTATGTACAAGAATATATCTACTATAATACTGCTCCTATGTACAAGGATATAACTACTATAATACTGCTCCTATGTACAAGAATATAACTACTATAATACTGCTCCTATGTACAAGAATATAACTACTATAATACTACCTCCTATGTACAAGAATATAACTACTATAATACTACCTCCTATGTACAAGAATATAACTACTATAATACTACCTCCTATGTACAAGAATATATCTACTATAATACTGCTCCTATGTACAAGGATATAACTACTATAATACTACCTCCTATGTGCAAGAATATAACTACTATAATACTACTACTATGTACAAGAATATAACTACTATAATACTACTCCTATGTACAAGAATATAACTACTATAATACTACTCCTATGTACAAGAATATATCTACTATAATACTACCTCCTATGAAATGAACAACATTTTTTGAGAGAAGTCCTCAGTAGTTGATACCTTTTTTTTATGGCTAACTTAAAAATGTTTTTGATGACATATGAAATTATATATATATATATATATATATATATATATATATATATATATATATATATACACACACACACACACATATACATACACACACACACAGACGAACAGAACGTGTAAATACACAGTTTAAAAAAACATGAGTTCACAGGAAAGTTCTCTGGGTTTATGGCTTCTTTTGATCAGATATATATGTTTTTTTTAAACTGTTTATTTACATTTTTTTCCCCTTCTATTTTGCATCTAACACTCCATTCCTCTGTATATATATATATATATATATATATATATATATATATATATATATATATATATATATATGCCTAACTTCAGAAATTGTGTTATACCATCCTGATGAAGAGACCTCTATAGAGTCTCGAAAGCTTGATATGTCATCAAAAACATTTTTAAGTTAGCCATTAAAAAAAGGTATCAACTACTGAGGACTTCTCTCAAAAAATTTCTTTCATTTCATATCCACTGGCTAACACGGTACAAGGACATATTTTTCTTATACTGTCCCCTATGTACAAGTACCTGAAATACGTTGCTTTTGTGACCACTTTCAAACTCTAGCACGGGTTTCCTCTTCACCCAGTCCCACACCACCACCTTGAGGTCGTCACTGCCACTCGCTAACCATGTCCCCCTCTGGTTGAAGTGCAGGGTGTTGACGCAGCCCAGGTGCCCATCCAGGCCGTGCAGTAGTTTGAACCTCTGTACGAAGCCTCTTGCTCCACAGGCGTCATAGATGAAGCGAGTGCTACTTCCAATTTCCCTTTGCCTGAGGGCCCGTATAGCCCTCCAGCGGGGACGGGGGAGGGGAGTTTTCTCAGATAACACCCAGTCTTCTAAGGCTTTCTCATCATCAGAAGAGTCCTGTTCACGGTTGGCCCGCTTGCGCTGGCCCCTCTTTCGCAGCCTATCCTCCTCTTCCTCCTCCTCTTCTTCTTCCTCATCCTCAGAGTGGGTTCTGTCGTCCACCCGATTCTCGTCGTTGATGGAGTAGTGCCCGGTATCGTCCATACTGTCAGAGTCCTTATCCTCGCCAGAACTCTCTGAGCAGCTATCTCTGCTTTCGGCATGGTTGGTACCGGTCTCATCACCGGTGAGGCTTAGACTCATGTCTGACGCCTCCACCTCAATCCCAGAGGAGATCTCCCGGCCTTCATCTGCTCCGGACATATCTTCAGGACTACTTGAGAAGCTACCTGTAGAGTCAAGATGGAAAACAAAAAAAATATTTACTAAGACTCCCCTCAGGCTCCCCCTTTTGATATGCCGCTGTGTCCATAAATTACCCAGAAGCTTTAGCGCTACAGAAATTGTAGGCGGTGTCTCCCCCCCCCCTTCCTCCCTCACCATAGGACCCTCATGGCTGCCATATTACTAAACCTATTAGGCCCCGAGAGAGACAGCACCTAATAGGTTAGCAAGCAACACTTACATGGTATTATACTATACCAGCTTTTACCCGCGACTTCGTCTGCGGTGATTTGAGAATTGGGCGGACACAGACGTGTGAAACTGTAAAAATGCTTTAAAAAGTTTGGTGGGCTAGCAAATGTGATGTGTTATATTGTGTATCTAGTGATACAGACAATGTGATGTGTTGTATTGTGTATCTAGTGATACAGACAATGTGATGTGTTGTGTATGTAGTGATACAGACAATGTGATGTGTTATGTGAGTGAGTAGAGTGAGGGCTACTCCTGAGGTGACAGTAAGGGTTCGTTCACATCTGCGTTCATCTGTCCTTATTGCAGGTTTCCGTTTCCTGCATAAAACAGAGCAGGAGACGGAAACCTGCAGGAGACTTTCTCACCCATTCATTTGAATGGGTGAGAAAGCTGTCCGGCCGTGCGCGGCAGTGAGCGTTTTGCGCTCTCCGCCGCGAAACCGGGTTTTATAATCCGGACAGAGTCGGACATGCACTACTCTGTGTCCAGATAAAAAAAAAATCCGGTTTCGCGGCGGAGAGCCTAAAACGCTCACCGCCGCGCACGGCCGGACCCGGTCTATGGTTTCCGTCTTCTGCCATGCAGAAGACGGAAACCATAGAACGGAGACATGAACGCAGGTGTGAACCCAGCGTAAGGAGTGTGTAGGCAGGTTGAGGCAGGAAATGCCAGGCAGTGTGTGTGAGTCTATAGCTGGGGCTAGGAGTCCTGCTTTTGTGAGTCTCCTGCTAGGAAGCCATGTTGTTTAGTGGCACCAAAAGTAGCCTGTGACTCAATCCTGAGGGAAAACTATGTTTGCGGAAAATTGCACGCAAATCCGTCCAGGCGTTTTAGCGTGATTGAGGAACAAACATCCAAACACACAAACTTTCACACTTATAATATTAGTAGGATCCTATTAATATTATAAAGGTGAAGGTTTGTGAGTTTGTGTGTTTGGATGTTTGTTCCCAGGGGGGTGGAGGAGGTGTCCCCAGCTTCAGTTCCCCCCCCCACATCATCCTCCGTGTAGTAGCTCTCTCCTCCGCTCCACACACACTTCTCCTGCTGCTGTCTGTGTCCTGTATGAAGCACAGCGAGCTCCGGCGTCTGGTTGCTATGACGCCGGGCCTGCTCTGCTACATAAACGCCACATGGAGCAGCACGAGAAGTGTGTGCAGGCAGCCAGCAGAGGGAGCAGATGAGAGAGACAAAGGTGAGAGATACTACACGGGGGGACGATGTAGGGGGTGGGGGCAAGACACCGGGGGCATATGAAGTGAACTGGGGGCAGAGAAGGGGGGGGGGGGGGGACATGAAGCTGTGGGCAGAGATGGGGGGTGAAGAAACTGGGGGCAGAGATGGGGGGGGGGGGGGGACATGAAGCTGTGGGCAGAGATGGGGGGGGGGGGGGACACGAATCTGGGGGCAGAGATGGAGGGGGGGACAAGATACTGGGGGCAGGCCCGCTCTGGCCACAAGTAGAGGGGCGTTGGGGCCCACGGCCCCCGCGCTGCAGGTGGTTTGCGCAGGCATCAGGGGGCCGACGACGAAGTCGCGGGTTATAGCTAATATATATATATATATATATATATATATATATATATATATATATATATATATGAAAACAAAAAAACACAACAAAAAAAAACCCAAAATGGTGTATAGGAAAGTGGGGGCCAGATTTGTTTTTTTTGTGTATAGCTTTTCGATAGTCCCCCTCTGGCGGGGAAGCATTTCTCGCAGCCCAGCAATGACACTGAGGTGTTAGGCCCGCCCTTCTGACAGTGGAGGAACACTTGTGCCTAAACTAACAGCACCAAAATCTCTGGCAATGGTGCACCTATCGGCAAAGCTGACAGTACGTTGAATTCAGCACAGTCAGCTTTCTAGCGGGATAGAATACCATGAAAGATCCTCTAAAATCAGTAAATTACAAGTATAACAAAGCGAAGCCATTGAAAAATACAACTTGTACCACAAAATAAAGGAATAAATAAAAAAAAAAAAAAAAAAGTTTTCCTACAGTTCCATTGATAGAAAAATGAAAAGTTGTGGTTCTTGGAAGGACATGATTGAAAGACGAAAAAAAGCATTACAGAAGTTAGCTGTGGATCTATGTCAGGGCTTGTTTTTTGCAGGGTAAGTTGTAGTTTTCATGGCTACCATTTTTTGGGTACTCAAGACTTCGTGATCTTTTTTTTACTTACATTATTCAGTGGAAGACAAATTGACGAAGAAATGACAACCAATAGGCACCCAATTAACACGCGGTGGGGGGAGCTTAGGTCAGCCTTATACACAAGACAAGTATTTAACATTGCCAGAGACTTGGCCCCGATAATCGAATGGTTCGGCCCACTTACATCTAATGTGTATAGCTTGCTTTAGGTTCCTGGGTCACTACTTATGGCAGCATCTAAAGGGTTAACCTGGAGATCTCGGAGTTCCCTCCAATCGCAGCTGTTGTAGTAATACACGTCAACACCTCCCCCGAGACATAACTTGTTTATTCTCCCAGTGATGTCACCTCAGGAGGGCTTGTGTTTTGCAGGACAGACCAAAGTTCAAAGCAATGTAAAGAGGTATCTGCAGTATGTGGGCGGAGTTCCCCTTCCACTGCTCACACTAATATTCACATCCTCTGGTGGCCAGCAGGTGGCGCTGTCCTATTACAAACTAATGTAATGATTTAAAGGGAAACTCCAGGGCAAAAATAAAAGGTTCCCCCAATGGGATTTTGGATGGCTCTTATGGCAACGCAGAGGACTCACCATTGGTTAGATCTGTTTTTCCATCAGCCATTTCTCCGCTGAAAGACATGACGGTTCCCTGGGATTAAGAAGTGCAAAATACCTGCAGAGAGAGAAGAAGGGATGAGTCCTGACCCAGCTGCCAGAATGGCCGCCACCCAGCGAGGAGAAGAGAAGAATTGTTAGAATAAACAAAGCAAGGAGGAAGAGAGGCACCCTATAGAAACACAGCGAGAAGGGGCACCCTATAGAAACATAGCAAGGAGGAGGGGGGCACCCTAGAGAAACAAGGCAAGGAGGAGGGGGGCACCCTAGAGAAACAAGGCAAGGAGGAGGGGGGGCACACTATATAAACATAGCAAGGAGGAGGGGGGGGCACCCTATATAAACATAGCAAGGAGGAAGAGAGGCACCCTATATAAACATAGCAAGGAGGAGGGGGGGGCACCCTATATAAACAAGGCAAGGAAGAGGGGGACACCCTATAGAAACAAGGCAAGGAGGAGGGGGGGCACACTATATAAACATAGCAAGGAGGAGGGGGGGGCACCCTATATAAACATAGCAAGGAGGAGGGGGGCACCCTATATAAACAAGGCAAGGAAAAGGGGGGCACCCTATATAAAAATAGCAAGAAAGGTTACCCTATAGAAACACAGCAAGGAAGAGGGGGGCACCCTATATAAATATAGCGAGAAGGGGCACCCTATATAAACATAGCAAGGAGGAAGAGAGGCACCCTAGAGAAACACAGCAAGGAGGATGAGGGCACCTTACATAAACAGCTTGGAGGAATTGGGCACTCTATATTAACACAGTGAGGAGAAGGGATACCCTATAGCAGTGATGGCAAACCTTTTAGAGACTGAGTGCCCAAACTGCAATCCAAAACCCACTAAATTATCACGAAGTGCCAACACGCAATTTAACCTTAATACTTTGCGGATCCACAATTGCGGACAATTACAATTATCCACAAAATACAGATACTGCGTGATATAATTAGTGAAGGGGCTCCACACAGTACAATCTGCTCCACAATGGACCCCACACAGCACAATATGCTCCACAGCGGTCTACACACAGTATAATCTGCTGCAAAGTGGCACCAATACAGTACAATTTGCTTCACAGTAGCCTCCACACAGTATAATCTGTTCCACCGATGGGTGCCCACAGAGAGGGCTCTGAGTGCCACCTCTGGCACCTGTGCCATAGGTTCGCCATTACTGCCCTATATAAACACAACAAGGGAGGAGGACACCCTATATAAACATAGTAGGGATCAGGCTACTAGGCAACACTATGTAAATATAGGAGATATATATATATATATATATATATATATATATATATATATATATATATATATATATATATTAGGATGAGGTCCCATATAAATATTATATATACACACTGCATATACAGTGAGGTGGGGCCCCATATACATAGTGAGGTGTTCAGATACAGCTTTATATATGTGTAATGACAGTCACCTCTATTACAGAACTGTCTGACCCCTGTATAAGTAATGCTGCCCCTGCTACCTCTTGTGTCACCCCCTCTACCTCATAGATTGTAAGCTCTTGTGAGCAGCGCCCTCAGTCCCATTGTGTGAAGTCACTATTTCTTATGTAATGGATCTGTCTGTATTTGAACCCTACAAATTGTACAGCGCTGCCGAATATAAATATATATATATATATATATATATATATATATATATATATACAGTGAGGTCCTCATTTCCCCTATAAACACACTGTAAGGACGAGGCCACATATAACACTGGGCTGTACAATGTAAACACAGGTGGGAGCTATATATATATATATATATATATATATATATATATATATATATATTATATATATATATATATATATATATATATATATATATATATATACATATATATATATACTTAGTGAGGGGATTAGGTCCCCCATCTATACGCACATTAAGGAGGGGGCTATATATATATTTATACATAGTGAGCTCCTCAGTTCCCCTATAAACACAATGTAAGGAGGGGGCCATATATAATACTGTACAATGTAAACATAGGGGTGGGCATTATACATATATACAGTGAGGAGGACCCCCTACATATATAGTGAGGGATATATATATATATATATATATATATATATATATATATATATATAGTGAGGTCCCCTATGTATACACACAGTGAGGTGAGGGCTATATATAGGTATATACAGTGAGGCATATATATACACACACAGTATGGAGGGGCCATATGGCCTGTACAATGTAAACATGGGGGCGGGCACTCTAGGTCTATACAGTGAGGAGAAGCCCCTATATACACAGTGGGGTCTCCAGCTCCCCCAGACACATACAGTGAGGAGGGGGCCATACAGAACACCGGGCTGCACCATGTAAACAAGCTGAGGGGGGACGTTATGTAAACATAGGATGGACCCCAGGAACTGATAGGAGGACAAGGGGGGACACAGAGCGGAGCAGTCACCCAAGCAGTGGAGCCGTCTGGTCCGTGACAAGGCCTGCAGACGAGCCGCTTACGCTGCGGTTGGTGCCCGGAAAGGGAGGCCCGGACCCGGGCGGTGCGTGCAGGACAGTCCGGGGCTGCACTAGGCCGCAGAGCTCCCCGGGCTCGGGGTCAGCGTCCTGGGCCCCGGGACAGTAATAATCCGGATCCCCGGGTGTAGTGTCCGAGTTGAGAGCTATTCCAGGCCCCAGGCAGGAGGGGGGAGAACTCAGCTCATCCGATCAGCTGCAGCCATGTCCTGCCCGGCTCCTCCCCCGACTGACGGCCAAACCTGCGCGACACCGAGCGCTGCTACTGCTGCCTCCATGTGCCCACCTCACCCGGATTATATACACCTCACCCGGATTACATACACCTCACCCGGATTACATACACCTCACCCGGATTATATACACCTCACCCGGATTACATACACCTCACCCGGATTACAGACACCTCACCCGGATTACAGACACCTCACCCGGATTATAGACACCTCACCCGGATTATTACATACACTACTATACACCTCACCCGGATTATATACACCTCACCCGGATTATATACACCTCACCCGGATTACATACACCTCACCCGGATTACATACACCTCACCCGGATTACATACACCTCACCCGGATTACATACACCTCACCCGGATTATATACACCTCACCCGGATTATATACACCTCACCCGGATTATATACACCTCACCCGGATTACATACACCTCACCCGGATTATTACATACAGTACTATATACCTCACCCGGATTGTATACACCTCACCCGGATTATATACACCTCACCCGGATTATTACATACAGTACTATATTCCTCACCCGGATTATATACACCTCACCCGGATTACATACACCTCACCCGGATTACATACACCTCACCCGGATTACATACACCTCACCCGGATTATATACACCTCACCCGGATTACATACACCTCACCCGGATTATATACACCTCACCCGGATTATTACATACAGTACTATATTCCTCACCCGGATTATATACACCTCACCCGGATTACATACACCTCACCCGGATTACATACACCTCACCCGGATTATATACACCTCACCCGGATTATATACACCTCACCCGGATTATTACATACAGTACTATATTCCTCACCCGGATTATATACACCTCACCCGGATTACATACACCTCACCCGGATTACATACACCTCACCCGGATTATATACACCTCACCCGGATTACATACACCTCACCCGGATTACAGACACCTCACCCGGATTACAGACACCTCACCCGGATTATAGACACCTCACCCGGATTATTACATACACTACTATACACCTCACCCGGATTATATACACCTCACCCGGATTATATACACCTCACCCGGATTACATACACCTCACCCGGATTACATACACCTCACCCGGATTACATACACCTCACCCGGATTATATACACCTCACCCGGATTATATACACCTCACCCGGATTATATACACCTCACCCGGATTACATACACCTCACCCGGATTATTACATACAGTACTATATACCTCACCCGGATTATATACACCTCACCCGGATTATATACACCTCACCCGGATTATATACACCTCACCCGGATTATTACATACAGTACTATATTCCTCACCCGGATTATATACACCTCACCCGGATTACATACACCTCACCCGGATTACATACACCTCACCCGGATTACATACACCTCACCCGGATTATATACACCTCACCCGGATTACATACACCTCACCCGGATTATATACACCTCACCCGGATTATTACATACAGTACTATATTCCTCACCCGGATTATATACACCTCACCCGGATTACATACACCTCACCCGGATTACATACACCTCACCCGGATTATATACACCTCACCCGGATTATATACACCTCACCCGGATTATTACATACAGTACTATATTCCTCACCCGGATTATATACACCTCACCCGGATTACATACACCTCACCCGGATTACATACACCTCACCCGGATTACATACACCTCACCCGGATTACATACACCTCACCCGGATTATATACACCTCATCCGGATTATATACACCTCACCCGGATTATTACATACACTACTATACACCTCACCCGGATTATATACACCTCACCCGGATTATATACACCTCACCCGGATTATTACATACACTACTATACACCTCACCCGGATTATATACACCTCACCCGGATTACATACACCTCACCCGGATTATTACATACACTACTATACACCTCACCCGGATTACATACACCTCACCCGGATTATATACACCTCACCCGGATTACATACACCTCACCCGGATTATATACACCTCACCCGGATTACATACACCTCACCCGGATTACATACACCTCACCCGGATTACATACACCTCACCCGGATTATATACACCTCACCCGGATTATATACACCTCACCCGGATTATTACATACACTACTATACACCTCACCCGGATTATATACACCTCACCCGGATTATATACACCTCACCCGGATTATATACACCTCACCCGGATTATTACATACACTACTATACACCTCACCCGGATTATATACACCTCACCCGGATTATATACACCTCACCCGGATTATTACATACACTACTATACACCTCACCCGGATTATATACACCTCACCCGGATTATATACACCTCACCCGGATTGTATACACCTCACCCGGATTATTACATACACTACTATACACCTCACCCGGATTATATACACCTCACCTGGATTATATACACCTCACCCGGATTATTACATACAGTACTATATACCTCACCCGGATTATATACACCTCACCCGGATTATTACATACACTACTATACACCTCACCCGGATTATATACACCTCACCCGGATTATTACATACAGTACTATATACCTCACCCAGATTATATACACCTCACCCGGATTATTACATACACTACTATACACCTCACCCGAATTATATACACCTCACCCGGATTACATACACCTCACCCGGATTATATACACCTCACCCGGATTATATACACCTCACCCGGATTATTACATACAGTATTATATACCTCACCCGGATTATATACACCTCACCCGGATTATTACATACACTACTATACACCTCATCCGGATTATATACACCTCACCCGGATTATATACACCTCACCCGGATTATTACATACACTACTATACACCTCA